>NW_024533956.1:0-28797 GCF_016097555.1 Gigantopelta aegis | reverse complement strand
CCAATTTCAAAAACGACCACAGATAATAGGTAAGTAACAAGAACTGCTGTTAGCTCCTTTATAGAGACCTAGAATATAACTGAAGGACTCTGTATTCTTCTTGGTCTTAATAATGTTCTTGTGTACTTGTTGTGCCGACTATTTTAATTTAAAGAACCATGACTACTTCTCCTGAGCCTCTCATTGACTTCACAGATGAAGACAATTCTTCAAGCCAACCAAAGGCGTCTCGCCGCCACCTCCTCCACAACAGGTCTACAAACTCCTTGATTCGATCCAACACACGCTGGTGATGTGAGTGCCTAACAAAAGAGACAATTCTTCCACCATATAAACAAAACCCTTCCCCCTGTACCTGGTCACCAAATCACCTTAGATACTAGTTTACCATCTAAAAAAGGACCACCCCCACCTCCTAAACCAAAAAGCACTTGGACGCACGGTATCACTAGAAATCACTTCAAAACACAATAAAGAAAAAGAAATTGGTACCAGCAATAGGGAGTCAACAAACCCGTTACCTCCTCTTCCTTCTAATAGAACTATACCAGAGAGACCACAACGAAACTCCTCCTATATCCCATCCAAATCTCCATCACCAGTTGAAGATTTAGCCTGTGATAAAGCAAAACCACACCACTAGTGATGATGAACTCCAAAACGAAGAACTTCTTGTAGATTTGACTCCACCCTCAGATCACGGAGGATTAGACCAGGACACAAAGTTTTGTTACCATAGCAATAGACACACCACCACCATCCAGTTGAAGATGGTAGTCAGAAAAACAAACAGTCCACTTTCTTCAGCTACAACAGTTCGTTCATCCAGTACTCGTCGAGCCCAACCAGTTTGCCTACCAAAACCAATATCACGTGAGTTGGTATATGAAGAAAAAGAACACAGAACAAAACACTTTTAAACAATTGAACATTTTACGAGAGAAAGGAGAGTTGTGTTGATGTTGTATTAGTAGTAGATGAAGCAGAGATCAAAGCTCATAAAATAGTATTGGCAGCTTGTAGTCCTTACTTTGAGTCCATGTTTATTGGTGAGTTTGCAGAACCAGACGGGGAACCCATAATAATGAAGAGATTGAAGAAACGGCACTTATAGCATTAGTTGATTTTGCATATACATCACGTATTAAGTTATCACACAGACTAATGTTTACACGTTGTTTGAGGCAGCAGATCTTTTGCAATTCCAAGGAGTTATAAATGCTTGTTTCCGATCTTCAAAAGTCAAATGAACAAGACAAATTGTATAAGGACATGGCTGTTGCAGAAAGTCACAATTGTACAGAACTCATCGAGGCCCTCGTTGAAATTTATCGAAGTTAACTTCCTGGATATCGTGCTGGACGAGAATTCTTGGCTGTGGAAGCAAGTACTGTTTGTAGGATTGTGGAATTAGAGGAATTGGCTATTGCTTGTGAAGAACAAGTTTATGAGGCTGTATTAGGATGGTTAAATCACAATATTGAAGAACGTCAACAATATGCTTCCAAAATCCTACAAAATGTTAGATTTCCTAGTATGAATCGTGAATATCTTATGCATATAATGGATCATGAAGCTATTATACGTGATGACCCTGATTGTCTACAACTTATCATATCGGCTATTGAAAGTCACATGTCTAACGTGAGAGGTACCTTAAAGAAAAAGATGAAGAAACAAGACAAGCAATTACCCGAAGTGCAGCAATGGCAGTTGAGGTTAGCAATTGAGACTAATAGTTCATGGGTCATTTTGTCAGGGGAATGAATAATGTTTGTTTATAATGTATATTGTTTGTTACTAGCAGTAGTAACTAGTA
The DNA here is from genome assembly GCF_016097555.1 of Gigantopelta aegis. Taxonomy (NCBI): domain Eukaryota; kingdom Metazoa; phylum Mollusca; class Gastropoda; order Neomphalida; family Peltospiridae; genus Gigantopelta; species Gigantopelta aegis. The sequence continues at coordinate 26,978 of NW_024533956.1, read as the reverse complement.
AGATTGTTGACTACTAGTAGATGTCTTTATATTAATGATGTGTACAGTTTGGATGTACAATGTAGTTGACTTTAAAACTTTTCCTTTTTTGTCAATGTCATCAACTGAGTTATTGGACAATATTTTGTATTGTCTGAACTTGTTTGAAATGTATCATTATGTAATGTTTGTGTAGGATGAATGAGAATGAATGGATATGTTGATCAGTCGATTGATGAATGAAGCAATCTTAATTTTGATTCCCAACAAATTACAAATTGTAATAATATATACATTGAATTCTTCTCTCTGTATACTAGGAGGTAGAATTATATAAAGCAGAGTGTTTCTCTTGGTGTGGGAATAATGGGAGGTTATGATAGACCTAACCACGTCTTCAGACAGGGAGACAAACAGGAATATTTATAGCGTGATGTGAGTACTAATGAGGGTTGCCATTTGTAATTCTAATTTTAATATTTATTAGATAATGTCAGGAGGAGCAGCTGCAAAAAGTGGCAAACTAAGAATTGGAGATCGTATCCTTTCGGTAAATTCCTAGTCACATGACTATCACATGACTAATGCATTGTTTTAGATCAATGGTGAAGATATCAGTCGCTGTACTCATGAGATAGCTGTACGTCTATTACTCACTAGTAAAGACCCTCTAACTTTACTAATTCGACATGAACCTCCACCTCATGGTTTGAAAAGTAAGAAATAAATAGCGCGTTTTTGGATTCAGTTAACAATGTCAACTGTTATAAAGATTATGGTTAATATTGGTAGCCCATATTAGTAGTAGTAGCCATATTCTTTCCTAGACATTGGAGTGTGTTGTGTTGTGTGCATGTCAATATTGTACTCATTTAGTTACAATTTACTAACAATTTACTAACAGTTTTTACTAACAATGCACTAAGCAAACATTTGGTGACCATTTTGGTACATTGACATAATTGGTTCTAATTCTATTCTTTGATTTGTTTGTCCATTAGGAACTAACATTAGTTACTAAGCCCGGAGAAGGATTTGGGCTCTCAATAGCCGGGGAGTTGGGGCGTTAACGGAGACCCAGCTAATCCATTGGGATGATAAAGATGAAGGTATCTTTATATCACAAATTGTACCAGGAGGAGCTGCAGAACAAGATGGCCGACTAACTGTAGGCACAAGAATATTACAGGTGTCCTATACATTCTTCATCTATTCATAAATTATTTATCCATCCATCTATCTATCCATCCATTCCTTTGCCTATAGATCAACTCCATTAGTCTTCTTGGGAAAACACATGAAGAAGCTTTAAAGGTTCTTCAAGGAGTTGTAGATCGAATAACATTACTCGTATCCCATGGATACAATCCTTCAACCACACCCTTCCCTCAGAGACGGGTTAGCATATGTTTTCGTGGGGAGAAGGAATGGACGAATGGCCAAATGATTAAACCTTAAATTAAAAAATTGAATATGATATTAATATTGTTTGTTATTTTTCTATAGTTTTGTACAGTTTTTATTGCATTCCTCTTAACAATATTCATAGATTGTACAGTATTTTTTAGATCACTTGTTGCTAAATTTATACACTCAGCATATGTAATTATGACATCATGCATCGTGTAAGCAACAAACAATATGGAAGGATCGTCTGCTTGAGGGCCCAATAAGCGGAAAACGATATGTGGTCTTTGTAGATCTGTACGAGAGAGACTCTGGAAGTCCTGTAGGCGGTGATATTGCTGTCTCTCAAGTTCCTGTAGAGTACATGAAATATTAGCAAATGTCGTTTGGAATTATATGGTGATCCTATAATTTACCTGATGATCATGTCCTTCAGACTAAGCTAATCCGTCCTCTTGAGCAACATGGAGGGCCAAAGAACATACTCACAGTGTTACAAAGCAGGATCTAAACTGCATCAAATTTTTGTGGTAAAGTGTTTAAAAATGGAGAACCAGCTGTCTTTTGCAAGTAAATTTGAAATTAATGGGCGTGGTTTTCATTATATCATTAATTTTTGACATGTATTTACATGTATTTTTACATATGTCTTGTACATGTATTTAATTAGTAGTCTATTAATTAACGCTGATAATTACTTCCCTAGGGACTGTCAAACTGATCCCCACGTGTTGTCTGTGCCTAGAATGCTTTGAGAACAGTGAACACAAGAACCATAATTATAGGGTCTGAGAAATATATATGCTATTTAGAAAAGTCTCTTATCAATCTTCTCTTTCTCTCTCGCTATTCTCTCTCTCTCTCTCTCTCTCTCTCTCTCTCTCTCTCTCTCTCTCTCTCTTCTCTTCTCTCTCTCTCGCTCTCTCTTCTCTCTCTCTCACTATACCACACCACACACACCACACCACACACCACACAACCATACCAATGTAAGTGTTTGCCTCTGGTGGAGGTGGATGTTGTGATTGTGGAGATCCTGAGGCTTGGACTACCTGTGTATACTGTGATAATCACAAACCATCTGAGGGATAACAAAGACAAAGTTATGGAGAAAGAGAGGATTGACACATGTCTGTTATTGTTCTCTCAAACCAGATTGATCCTATTGCTAACCTCCCTTCATCTCTTGGTCATATGCTCACACACATTTCTCTCCACTGTTCTCTGGTACTGCATGAAAATTATCAACTGGGAAAAAGATAAAACCTTACCTCAGGAACTGTGCTCTCAGAGAGCTCAAACAATGTAAGTATCTATTTTGTGATCTACCCTTCAGTATGACATAATCATCCTGACCTTCCAATTGACTGTATGTATATGTGTGACCCCTCCCGACACATTCATCTCTCTCTCTCTCTCACTCTCTCTCATCTCTCTCTCTCTCTCTCCCTCCTCTCTCTTCTCTCTCTCTCTCTCTCTCTCTCTCTCTCTATCTATCTCTCTCTCTCTCACAGATTGGAAAGGATTCATTTGTAGCTATTTGATGAATGATGAAATTCATACATACGATGAGGTAATTAACAATATAGTGTCCAGGGTCATACTCATCTAATTAATATTTATAGGTTATCAACGGACTCCATCCGTCATGTTGGTCTCACTCATCCTGACGCTGTTAACTTAGCAACATTAGTGGATCGGAAGGTTAAATAAGTCGTTAATATTGTATTCAATTAATTGATGGGTGTGTTTTATATTGTGTAGGGGTCGTGGATTTTTGTGGCAAGGAACTGAAGTTGAATGTGATAAAGCTAAAACTAACCTTAATGTAAGTAGTATTTATTTATGGTAATTCTATGTCCTTCCTCTTGTCTCTCCTTTTGTCCTCCCTCCCTCCTTTGTCTTCCATTTGTCCCTGTCCTTCCTCTTGTCCCTCCTTTTGTCCTTCCTCTTGTCCCTCCTTTTGTCCTTCCTCTTGTCTCTCCTTTTGTCCTTCCTCTTGTCCTCCTTTTTGTCCTTCCTCTTGTCCCCTCCTTTTGTCCTCCTTCCTTTGTCCTCTTGTCCTTCCTTTTCCCTTTCCTTCCTCTTGTCCCTCCTTTGTCCTTCCTCTTGTCCCTCCTCTTTCAAATTTTATAGAAAAGTTTGACCATTTTCCATTAAATGTTAAGATCTTTCACTCAGCCATTCTAAGTCACCAGAATGCTGCCATCTTTTTGCTTATTTTCTCAAGGACTTGGCTGAAAAATCAGGTACCATATATATAGTTAGTAGTAGAAGAGGATCATTGTCGTTTTTTTTTATACGGATTCTGTCGACTTCTTTCCATAGCAATGATAGAACCAATTCTCAAGGAGAACAATCAATGTATTTTGGATCAATTCTTTTAAAAGATAACTCTATTTGGATCGGTAAGTGAAAGTCTTTTCAACTGACCTCACCTCTCACCTTTTCTTTAGAGGTTAGATTAGCTTGGCACAGAACTGATAATGAGCTCGTGAGTTTGTTTTGAAAATGATATTTATTATTTGTATATGTATGTGTGTGTGTGTTCAGTATTTTCAAAGACTTTGAATACAAAAAGTACTTAGCTATAAGTCTTTGTAAGAACTATTCTGTGTTGGCAAAGAATTTTATTGAAGACAACTCATCATCATGATGTTTGTGTAAGTAGTATATTTTTGGAATTTTCTAGTAATCTCTCTCTCTCTTTCTCTCTCTCTCTCTCTCTCTCTCTCTCTCTCTCTCTCTCTCTCTCTCTCTCTCTCTCTCTCTCTCTCTCTCTCTCTCTCTCTCTCTCTCTCCCTCCCTCTCTCTCTCTCAGGTATCAATTTGACTGTACAAAATGTTTACAGTAACATCATTGGTAAAATAGTTGTAAAATTATATTTAAATGTATTAATTTATTTTTCACTTTTAGAGTCGAATGTTAGTAGTTGAACACACAATCTTCTTGAACAGATTTGTAATACTATACGAGATATTGTGAGACCTTTCTGGAATAATGGTAAGGACAGTGTGATAGTGAACTTGATAGCCTCTTTCTCTAGCTGACCAATGTTTGAATTCTTCATTCTCGTAACTACAAACATGAACGAATTGGCTACATACTCTGTGATTTGAGGTATGCTACAATAATGTAAAAAGGGTTTAAGAGGAACTTAGGACCTATAACTATAATATATATTATAAAATGTTTTCAATATTTATTTTATTTCACCAAACAAAAAATGTATTAACGCCAAACGTTTCAATAGTCAGAGCGACTATCTTCGTCAGTGGCTTAAATAATGAAAAGTAAAAGTAAAAAAGCTTCTATTTATACTACACGTTAAGGTACAAAGTTCAAAAATACAATAAACAATTGTCATTCCTGCACCTGTTGCGTGGGTGGGCTGCTACGTATGCAGTGCTTTGATGTTATGCATCTTGGCATGTATAGCGTGGTTTACATTATTATTAAAATCTTTTATAATGTATAGTTAAATTGATAGTATTGTGTTCTGTGTTCTTTAATTTGTTATATTTAGGTATGTTTTACGAAACAAACCTGATGAATGACTGACCAAATGAGAGTAAAAAACTTATGAAGGTTTTAAATCTTTCGTTGAGTTATTAACTTCACTGGAGGTACTTAATTATTATTATAATATATGACTATTAGGGGGTGGTGCTCCTCTTTAGAACATGGATGCTGGTAAAACGACAACATGGTTCTCATGTTGACATGGAACCCAACTGGGAGAATAGTTTTAATTTTACTATTATTCTTCAAATGGGCATCTTGTTGTTTCTAGACTGGTGTATATCTGATGTAAGTCTGTCTGTCCATCCATTCATTTATCCACCCAGTGTTTGTTCATCCATTCATTATCCAGCCAGCTGTTTGTCATCCATTCATTTATCCATATATCCATTTAGCAACAAGTATTAGTAGAGACTGTCCATATTGCTTTAAAGAAAACAGTTAGAAATCAGCAGAAAGTTTAACATAAAACAACACAGTAAGTTCACACACACACACACACACTAACTCTACACACACACACACACACTCTACACACACCACACACACACACACACACACACTAACTCTATATTCTAATAGATGTAGACCAGCAACTGGTTGGTAGGAAAGGAATAGACTTGTTTTGTTTGATATGTTAAAAAGAAAAGATGTCCTTTCATCATCCACTGGCTCGGTTCATTGCAGGTAAGAAGGAGTAAATAGGGAGGAGCTAATCATTCATTATTTAATTTTATTATAGGGTTGTTATCAGGAGCATCTCGTTATAATTTGTCGCTTGTCCAATTACTACGAATATCTCCTACAGTAAGTAATAGATTACTACAGCTTGTTCTAAAAATAGTACCACTTGCTATACCTATAATAGTGACTTATTTAGTAACTTGTTCTAAAAATAGTACTAAACTCTAACTAATACTTGTTCTAAAAATAGTACTAATTTAACTTGTTCTATTTTCAGGAGACCCAAGTACCTCTCCGTCTTATGGAGTCTTGTACTCGTTCTGTTGTCCTCTCCTCTCAAGTATTGTCTGGAATGTGGAAGAGAAATGGTTATGGTGTATTAAATCAGGCTATCCATTACCAATACCAGCTGGGTCAAGATGTTATGTATAATAAAGATATCATTATGCTTCAAGTAATAACAGTTATCTGAAGTTTAATCAAACCATCCTCTATCAATTCATCTATCCATCCCTTCTTTCTTTCTCTATAGTCCATGGCAGCCATTTTGGATCCTAACATGTTTGTTTATGCTTTGATTACAAGTTTCGGTTAGACAAATGGGCTGATCAAGTGAGTATGGCTACATTCATTCAAAATATTATATATTTACCATCTGTCTGTCTGTCTGCAGACCAGAAGCTGATCCCAAAGAAAGAAAAGAAGTGAGAAAACTCGAAGAATAGAATAAATTATAACATTTTCTTTTTAGCATGGTGAAGATGCTCTGAGGTTTCTCATTATGGAACTAGAGGACTTTTTGTTCCTTCTCATTGTCATATTGGTGAACGATATAGTCCTGGTATTGGAGAAGGTGTGACAATAGAGGACTCTCTACGTCGTCAAACTAATACATCTCTTGTATTTTGGTCCTCAAGCTCACAGTCAAATTATTAAGAAATTAAAAGTGAGAAAGAAGGCAAGAATTATTTTTCTTATTCAACACATGTGGCCATTTTGTTTCTAAATATGACTATTAACAGCTGTACTTTTAGTCTCATGTTCAGTACATCAAGTCTGGGAATGAGTCTGGTTTGTTATTTTTACTTTTTCAGGATTCTGAGAATGAAAAGGCAATCAATCAAATCATCAAAGAAATTGCTTCATTAAGGTATAATAAATTAATAATAATGAGTAAAACTTAATATAACAATTTAATTAACTAGTAAGTTATTATTTTTATTTTAGACGGATATCAAACAAAAGTGTATTTGAATTGAAAGAAGAATATGTTAAATTTTATGATCCCTTTTATTATCACTACAGCAAAGTTGAACAGTCACAGGTAAGAATAGCTCCACTCCTTTCATTATGATTACTTCTCTATTAGGCCGAAGAAGTATGGAGGAAAACATCTCAAAGTGTCTGGTGGCGCTAATCATCTTGCTCGTAGGTTGACCTTTGTAACTTTGCCTCTTAACCCACGTCTTTTGTAGCTTCTGCACTTGTTGTCCTCCACCTTTTTTCAGTTCCTTATAAGGGGTCTTGCGTCTGATGCAGTGTCCTGTACTGATAAGAGTTTTACATAATATATTTAGAGCAGCTGTTAATGAAACTCAAAGTTTTGGTCAGTTCGATTACTTCATGAAGTAAGTCACCTTCGTCTGTTTTTTTTAAGTATATGATCTATTGTTTTATCTAGTGTCTTCATTTAAGTGCACTGATGTTAGTTGAAGAACAAAAGAAAAGGGCAGACATTTTTAGAGAACGAGGTTGTCTCGGTCTTGATGAAGTAAGTTGATTGCCAACGTTTCTCTATTATATTTTTGTTGTCAACATTAACAGAGAGCCCTTCACTCTTACCACACTTGGAGGCCCTCAAATCTACATCACGTGTTGAGGAAAGACAACACCTATTACTATGGGTTTAAAGGTATTGGAAGAAGATCTGTCATTGATGTATACCTTTCTCTGTGTTCTCTCAGGAGTTACATCAGGCTAAAAGAGAAGCTACTGGGATGTCAGACTCACTCCAATGTCTCGTCAACTCACCCAAGAAGTAGAAGAGGGTTGATCTTCCTTCACCAACCAATAGAAGGCAGTTATTGGCCGAGGAGCACAGGTTAGTAGTTACAGGTGCTAGTCTCTTATTCCTTCTCTGTTGATATAGGAAGCGTATTATGGAACAGATTACTGAAATGCAAAGAAAGTTTATGAGCAACATAAAGAAGAGTTGGAACTCATTGACGCTGAACCCATTAAGAGATCAAAGTATGACTCATTCTTTATACCTACAAATATAATACTATTGTGACATCTAGAAATACTGATAATCCTGAGGACCTTGTATCTGTTTCTGCTGTAAGTATACCATCCCTTTTAAACCAGACCTCTTCTCCTGTTGGAGAAAAAATGTATTTTATGTCAAGAAGAAGTAAATGATATTACCATGGAAACAGGCAAGACATTTGTCTTGTCAGCCTGTGTTCAGAGATCGTCTGTTCTTAGAAGATGTCAACCCTCCATTAATTCCAGTGAGTCATGTGTGTAATATATGATCTTAGGATAATATTTGTGTGTGTAGAATTGGACTATCTTAGCGGTCTTTTGGACACCAAATGGGGTATCTTTACTGTGGGTGTGGGTCATGTCATGCACTATGTTTGTTGGCATAAGTGAGTTTTGATTATAATTTATTTTCTTTTTTTTTATTGATCCATTAATATTATTATATATCCATTAATTTATCCATACATCCATTTCTATTCCCTCAGATATATTGAGAACAAACAACATGAACACAGTCGCAATTACTTTTTTCCCATACCAGGACATTCTGTCAAATGGCAAAATGGAGAGTACCTCTGTCTCTTTGTCAAACATTTGGAAATGCTGTTCTCCCTTTGGCCAATCCTCTCCAGCATAGAGTCCAACTCATTCCGCCAGCTTGTCAGGTTACACTAGAAAAATGCAGAGAAACTAATTGATGCAGCCGTCAATCGAGGCTGTGAGATTACAGCAACAATGAAGCAGGTCTTTATTTACATATAATCATGTGATGGTCATGTGATATTTGTATGTATTGTATTAGGATCATGTGTTGACTTGCCTGAATTTAATTGCAAGTTAAAAGTCCTATTTCCCCAACATGAGATACCAATTATACCATTAGCTCAGTGAGTTATAGGAGAGAGAGGAGAGAGAAGAGAGAGAGAGAGAGATGAGAGGAGAGAGAGAGAGAGTTGTAATCTGTGGTATATTTAGAGTCCCATGGGATAACTCACAAACTTGAAGTAATGGAGGGGTTATTCACTCAGACAGTTTTTATGGTAAGTACAGTTGTATTATATTAATATTATATTGTATTATATTATTAATATTATGTATTGTATTATATTAATATTATATTGTATGTATTGTATTATTATTAATGCAGCAAGGATTTGCCTCTCCACCTGATGAAAACAATGAAAATATTCCATTAGCTCAATGGCAGAACTGTGCCTTTACTATTGCTGGGCTAGGTAAGTACATGTGTGTGTGTGTGTGTGTGTGTGTGTGTGTGTGTGTGTGTGTGTGTGTGTGTGTGTGTGTGTGTGTGTGTGTGTGTGGTGTGTGTGAGTGTGTGGTGTGTGTGTGTGTGTGTGTGTGTGTGTGTGTGTGTGTGTGCCTTTCATTTGTCTCTTTTGTTTTGTAGAACACAGTGCTAGAAATGAAGGGAAATTTCTTTTAGACACTCTCTCTGATAGACAGGTATTGTTGTAATATAGATATATATTGTTTGAATCTCTCTCTCTCTCTCACACACACACTAGTTAAAATGTGTTAGTTCTTTAATACAACACTAGGATGGCAAGCAACAAAACATGTTGAGACAAGCAGATTAGCTGATAATATAACTAAACTTTTAAACAGTAAATATCATTTCTCTGTGATCATTTCTTTCATCACATTATTATTATAGTTCTATTACCTCCTGTATCAGCATTTAGTGAACAACACATCAATACTTGAAATGGATATTTTTACTCTGCTTGTAAGTTATCAGCCTTGATCCAAGACTCCATTCTGAAACCAGACTTAAAGTCTGAGACTCATACTGGAACTGATCTCAAACATGACATTGTTTTTTATAGGTCAATCTTCATTTTAATACAACAGCACTAATGAATCGACTTACTTCTTCTCAGCCACAACAACCAGAGATGAACCCCATCCTCGTACCTCTTGTCGGTATTATAGATGAATACCTTGTTGCTATGGCAACTGCAGTTCAAATGATGCAATATTTCTTGTCTTCTTCCCCTGGAATGGAAATATCACCTTCAAGAGAAGGTTAGCAGTCTTACATTATTTGGTTTTCTAATTTCACAACAGCTGGAGAGTGTGAAGAACCTGATGCTATCTCTCCTGAACTAGAAGAAGGCTTTGCCTTACAAAATCTGTGGTGTCAAATACGGCATTATGCATGTCCTGACTTAAAGTAAGATGGACTGTCTTTATAATTCAGACTATACCAGCAACATTGACTTTATACACACATTTAAATATGTTGTTGTTATTGTCATCTCTAGTGACCCACCTCCCAGTCCTTACTCGCTCTATGTTGGTATGCAAGAGCATCTTTATCCTTTTCTACAAAGTACTGCATTATTCTTTAGATGTCTTACTGGTATCAACTTTGTACACTCATCAGGTATAGAATGAGATAGTTTAATTTGATTCATCTCATCTCTCTCTTCTCTCTCTCTCTCTCTCTCTCTCTCTCTCTCTCTCTCTCCTCTCTCCTCTCTCTCTCTCTCTCTCTCTCTCTCTCTCTCTCTCTCTCTCTCTCTCTCTCTCTCTCTCTCTCTCTCTCTCTCTCTAGCTTCTGAGGCATCCAATTTCACTGATTTGTGTAAATATTTGAGTCTTCCTGTTTCTCTCTCCACTATCTTTGATAATCCAATTGTCAAAAAACTATCACAGAAGTAAGTGAAGATTACTATTAAATTATAAATATATCATCTTCTTTATCTAAAGCTTGTGTGCTCATTCAAAATTAGCTGAAGATGTACAAAAAAAACACCAACACTAGCTATCCAACCAACTAGAAGATTAATAGAGATACCAGAAAGATACTCTGAACTCATCAAAAGAGCCAGCAAGTTTAGGTAAGTGTGTGTTTCTCTCTCTATCAAGTGTTCACACAAATGTGTATTCTGTTCTCTTTCTCAGATGTCCTAAAACCAACCTAGAAGTTGAAGATAGTCAGACAGCCATGTTGTGTTTTATTGTGTGGAGAGATGATATGTAGTAATTCTTACTGTTGTCAGACAACTCTCCCTGATGACGAGACTGTTAAAGTTGGAGGACTAACACAGCACACTCAACTGTAAGTTTACAATAGTAGTTTCATGATATAATAACGATATAATGGTTTATAATAAATGGACTATGTACTGTGATATCTTTCATTCTCTAGTTGTGGCGGAGGGTTTGGTATCGCTATATGGGTATTAGAGTGTTATGTTGTTCTTTTGGATGCTACTGACTTACATAATGTTAGAGGTTGTACATTAACTCCACCTTATATTGATGAATATGGAGAACCAGATCCTGGACTAAGGTCAGTTATATTGTACTTAGTATAGTGTTGGGATATAATTAGTACATTTTAGTATATTTTAGTATATTTTAGTAGTATATTTTATGTAGTAACTTTAGTAATGCATTGATACAGTTGTGTTATTGACATTTTGGTGCATTACTTCAGTTTTTATCAGAACATTAGCACAGAGCTATTATTTTATTGTTCAGTTGGTACCAAAGCATGTTACTGCAATTGGTACTATAGCACATTACTGCAGTTGGTACCATAGCACATTACTGCAGTTGGTACCATAGCACATTGCAGTTGGGTACCATACAGTTGGTACCATAGCACATTACTGCAGTTGCAGTACTATAGCACATTACTGCAATTGGTACTATAACACATTACTGCAGTTGGTACAATATGGAAGTTTCTACAGGTTGTCTAGTAAACAAAGTCTATTATTTTTTTGTATTTGTTCAGACGTGGTAGTCCTTTGAAATTCAATCCTGAGAGCTACAAAGAGCTACAACAATGTTGGTTAAACCATCAACTTCCAGAGAGGATTTGTAAAGAAATGGAACATAATATGAAACTAATGCGCATAAAAATGGGCCAACATGTAAAATAAATTACTTTCTCTCTACCAAATTTAGTAATCTGATCTAGCTATAAAAATTGTTTTTAAGTGTCTGTTAAACTTGAGTCATCTAGTAATCTTGTTACATTGATATGTACTCATACTGACTGATAAATTTTAACAATATTATTGTCATAGTTTTAATAAACATTTGAAGAGTTTTTTCCTTTGTCATGATTAATTTATTTCCTTAATTACAATATATGTCAATAGAAGAGTATCTCCTCTTTCTTTAACTATAATAGTGTAATCTAATTTCTGTTTACATTTTGGGAAAAGACAAGTTTCTATTCCAATTTTCTATAAATATACAAATAGAACACTTAGCACTAATCCTTCTATCAATGTTCTAAACAATTCACTAACACACACATCTTATAATAATTTTTCAATATGTTTCTTAGACAATAACTTCATTTCTAATACAGAGACATTTCTACATACATATAGATATACACACACACACACAAAGGATCTTGTCAAACTCTGTAAGCAACAGGTTAGTTCTGAGAATAATAATGAGCTGAGCGATAAGAATTATCATAAGAGAGAGGTGTTTCTTCTTCCAGGAGACGAGAAGGTAAAGAATCTCCCGCAATATCTTCATGTTTTATGAATCTCAAATAAACAGAATTGAGTTTTAGACAAGGCAATTGACTCTTGAATTTATGACAGAGATAATATGTAAAGTAACCACTGATGTAGACCAGTGGAAGAGCAATAAGTATTAATTGACCAATGAGAACAGTCTGATTAGCACTATCCCACAAACTGGAGTAATAATTAATAGTAGTTAATGTATTAACTAAAAGGATATTGGATAAGAGGAAGATATCTATATTGTTGTGCCATTTTTTATGGAACGGTTGTTGGAGAATGCTGTGAATCAAAACTATGAGGGCAAGTACAATTGTAGCATGTGTATAACACCGACCAATACTTTCAGTGTATAATACTGGTAGGTAGATGACTATACGATAGAGAAAAGAAGAAAAACAGCAAAACATCGACAATTGTCTTTAAAACATCCTTGAAATGAGTCTAGGAATGGTTTCAGTTTCATTCTGATTCTATGAAGACAATATGTAAATGCATTTCTTCTCATAGGTATGAGACCACTTAGTTTAACTAAGACAGGCTCTGATAAAAGTATAAGAGGAGGTGGAAGAATGATCATCATAAAACAAATGATAGCTGGTATAGCATAGTGTAGATGTTCTCCTTTCATGTAAGTCAACGTACCGTCAAAGAGAGGAACCGTAGTTATTAAGTGACGTCCTTTACCTTGCAATCCAGAAGGTATTAAAATGCTATATGTAACTTGGATACACTGGAAATAACAGAGAACCAGGAACGCTGTGAGACCATTGATAACAGAACCTCGAATGTTCCTCCGTCCACATTTGTGACATAACTTAAATACAAGTGTATAGAGAATTAACTTTAAGGATAATGATGGTAGTTAAATAAGAAAGAGAGCATAGAGAGTTGTGAGATATTTGAATAGGAACAAGTCCATTACTGTGGCATTATTGACGATACAAAATGACAGCAAATTATTATTCAAGATATTGAAATTAGCTACACCATAGAGTATTCGATAGATGGCTGCAACAGCTGAAATAATCTTGTTATCAATCTTGATTGCGCCAAAGCAATTTATAAATAGAGCATCAAGCATTTGAGCATAAAATATGAATGTATACACAGCTCCAGATGTTATGTGTAGGTTGAGGAGTAATATTAATAGAAATAATGCAGTAACTGGTAATATCTCTGTCAATATATAGAGCAGAATACCATATTGACATCTACTCTTTTCACCACATTTGTATGAAGGTGAATGGTAGTAGGGAACATAACCAGTTTTACACTGCGTACAAAGAATTCCTTGGTGCAGGTTGCTACACACATTGTCCTCAAGCTCAGAAATCAGTTGTGGAAGATGATGATGTCCCATATGTAGCTGACTCTTGTTCTTGAAACCACACATCTCAAACATTACAATTTCCAGTAGCAAAAGTCTTATTATCGTCGATATAACCAGCCCAATAACTAACCAGAAGAATGGCTCTGTTGCCACTACAAAATGGGATGCCTTGATAATGAGTTTCAATACTTAGAGCAGAACAGACACACTGACTTGTATCAACAACAAAACCAGGAGAGCACATGGCAAGTTCCACATCTACTGCGATGCCTATGTTTGTCATAACATTGCTTTGCAAGATAAGAGTAGCATTCCAATTGGGCTGGCCATAAAGTTTAGTTGTATTGTCAGTGACTATAATATAATTTGAATCAATTGTTATACCATTAGTATTATTTATAAGGGTGGCTGAAAGAGGAAACAATTTGCCAACCTCTGTTCCAAATTCATCAGTTGGGAGATGTTTATCTTAAAAGGAATACCTGGCCAAGGCTTAATTGGAGATATTGCAGTAATTGTTGATGTACTTGTTGCAACAGTATTGTTAGCACTGAAAGTGATGTTACCAATACATTGGTTAGTAAACAATATTTGAGAAGTAATCACATTCAATTTGTGTTTATATCTGCAGTCTGTTTTGCATGGATCCAAACTAGGCATAAAAATATCATTACCAATTGCAGTTGTGGCAGTGTTGTTGCGAAATATCAATGTCTTGTTCATATTATTATCTATTTTTATAAAACAATTCTCTGTGAAGCCAAAATAATATGTTTCAAGATGTAATATACAAATAGCTCCCCCATATGAGGCACTATTGTAAGCAAACTCAAGAAATGTATCATTTTCTAAGATGAGTGTAGATCTGCCAACAGAAAGAATAGCACCTCCTTTTTCACCTGTATTATTAAAAAAGCTAGTACTTGATGAATTTGCAAATGTAAGTGTTGTGGAAGATATATAGAGGGCTGTACCATAATTGTTTTCAAAACAAGTATCACCAGAAATGGTCGTTCTAACCTCAGAAATGAAAAAAGTCCCCAATTGTATGATTTTACTTTTGTTGTTGGTATTTTTTTCTAAGTCTAGACCTCCAGCAGAATTTCCAATAAAATGACAAGACTCAAAGAAAATACTTGTGATTTGAAAGTCTCCTCTATTTTTTCTTTTATCACGATTAATGTCCACTCCTGCACCACCCTCAGCACTGTTATTACAGAAAATACTTTCAATGACATAAATGTAATTTACTGGAATCTTTAGGTTTTTCAGAGAACACTGCAGTGTAGAGTGCTAACCCACCACCAAACAATCCTCTATTGTACATGAAATGGCACCTCAACAATATTATTTTGTTGTTACGAGGGAAATTGTCCTGTGATTCACTACCAAATCCTATATCAGCACCGCCTCCACCAGTAATAGCTATATTATCCATAAAGACACAGTCAGTCACTTCTATCACATTATCTGTACTGTTGTATTGGGAAAATAGTTTCAAACCAGCTGCAAAAGGAGCAGTATTATTTGTAAATGTGCACCCAATCAAACTAATAGTGTTATTGGTCACTCCTTCCTCTAACGACACATGCAGTCCTCCTCCATGAATGAGAATATTTTTCCACTCTACATATAACTTACTCTTTTTAAAGTTTGGGTTATTGTAATAAAAAGTGCAGTTTTCTATAATATAATAGGAATTTGCTGTGTTAGTCAATTCCGGAGGAGCTAGTATTAGCATCATCCCACCCTGTGTTTTTATCTTATTGTCCTGTCTTGATGAAATATTCACCAAGTGACCATTGAATGAGAAGTTGCAGAAAGAGACAGTAATTTTACCCATTGTCCCATTCAGTATGAGGCCCCGACCAATACTATGACTGATATTGAGTTTTGTTATGTTGACATTTGTGGAATTGTAGATAAGAATCGCTTGAAGAAACTTAAAATTACATCCACACTTTTCAATTGAGAATTTTGCTAATTTGATGTTAATACAGTTAATAAAGACTAGACCAGAACCATCAGAAACATCACTAAAGTTTTTATTGCATGTCACTGTTGTATTGTTGTCTCCTTGTCCAATAAGAGTTAGTCCATTGATATGAGAGAAGATAATGATCTCATTTATGGTAAGGTAAGAGCTGATAATCTCCAGTGTCAAGTTGCTTTGGTTAGTAGTTGGTAGATTAGCAGCTACATATTGTAATGACTTACAAGGTGGTCCACCATCATGGAGACATTTAGGAGTAGATACATCATCCTTACCACCATCAATGGTAATATGTAGAGGAGAAACTACACTAAGGAACTGGAGAAGAAAAATCAGACCATCTTGGAAAAGAAGAAACCATCTTAAATATTCAAACACTTCACTAAGTTGACTGAACTTGTCTGACTTGTTTACTGTTGTTCCCATATAAGGAATTATGTAAGTTTACTTAACTAATAGTATCTTGAATATTTAGAACCAAGTGAACTGAAAGTAGTTATAAAGATAACATGTTTTAACTTGTGATCATTTTGTTTGTTTTATCATTGACAATTATCAAAGTGTAAACATGCTATTCATGTAACTAGTTTTCACTTTCAAGTTTCAATTGTATAACTGGTTACCCTAATAAAAAAAGTTTGCAATCTTTCATTCTTGCCCAAATATGGTAGTAAACTTCCATAGAAGCATTTTCCCAAAAGCATAATAACACACAATACTAAAGGCATAGCAATAAGAACTGCTTGACTGGCAGCAATAGAATCAGAGCTTTTGTCACTGTCCCAGACTGTAATGTAGTAATTGCTAATTGTAAGTGTATTCACTAAAAGAAGATTAGTCAATAAGAACAGATCAAGGTAGTTGTGCCACTTGTTTTGGAAAGGACGAAAGATACAATGTAGAAACAGAATTAGAAACAAAAAAATGTCAGCTATTAAATAGCATGTCGCTACATCACCTGCAAAGATTATAGGCAATAATATTAGTATACGATAGAGAAAGAAGAAACCAGCAAAACATCGACAATTGTCTTTAAAACATCCTTGAAATGAGTCTAGAAATGGTTTCAGTTTCATTTGGATTCTATGAAGACAATATGTAAAGGCATTTCTTCTCATAGATATGACACCACTCAGTTTAACTAAGACAGGCTCTGACATAAGTATGAGAGGAGGTGGAAGAATGATCACTATAAATGAAGCAGGTCTTTATTTACATATAATCATGTGATGGTCATGTGATATTTGTATATATTGTATTAGGATCATGTGTTGACTTGCCTGAATTTAATTGCAAGTTAAAAGTCCTATTTCCCCAACATGAGATACCAATTGTACCATTAGCACAGTGAGTTATAGGAGAGAGAGAGAAGAGAAGAGAGAGAGAGAGAGAGAGAGAGGAGAGGAGAGAGAGTTTAATCTGTGGTATATTTTAGAGTCCCATGGGATAACTCACAACTTGAAGTAATGGAGGGGTTATTCACTCAGACAGTTTTTATGGTAAGTACAGTTGTATTATATTAATATTATATTGTATTATATTAATATTATATTGTATTATATTAATATTATATTGTATGCATTGTATTATTATTAATATTATATTGTATTATATTAATATTATATTGTATGTATTGTATTATTATTAATGCAGCAAGGATTTGCCTCTCCACCTGATGAAAACAATGAAAATATTCCATTAGCTCAATGGGAGAACTGTGCCTTTACTATTGCTGGGCTAGGTAAGTACATATAAGTACATGTGTGTGTGTGTGCCTTTCATTTGTCTCTTTTGTTTTGTAGAACACAGTGCTAGAAATGAAGGGAAATTTCTTTTAGACACTCTCTCTGATAGACAGGTATTGTTGTAATAGAGATATATATTGTTTGAATCTCTCTCTCTCTCACACACACACACACTAGTTAAAATGTGTTAGTTCTTTAATACAACTAGGATGGCAAGCAACAAAACATGTTGAGACAAGCAGATTACCTGATAATATAACTAAACTTTTAAACAGTAAAGATCATTTCTCTGTGATCATTTCTTTCATCACATTATTATTATAGTTCTATTACCTCCTCCCTGTATCAGCATTTAGTGAACAACCATCAATACTTGAAATGGATATTTTTACTCTGCTTGTAAGTTATCAGCCTTGATCCAAGACTCCCATTCTGAAACCAGACTTAAAGTCTGAGACTCATACTGGAACTGATCTCAAACATGACATTGTTTTTATAGGTCAATCTTCATTTTAATACAACAGCACTAATGAATCGACTTACTTCTTCTCAGCCACAACAACCAGAGATGAACCCCATCCTCGTATCTCTTGTCGGCATTATAGATGAATACCTGGTTGCTATGGCAACTGCAGTTCAAATGATGCAATATTTCTTGTCTTCTTCCCCTGGAATGGAAACATCACCTTCAAGAGAAGGTTAGCAGTCTTACATTATTTGGTTTTCTAATTTCACAACAGCTGGAGAGAGTGAAGAACCTGATGCTATCTCTCTTGAACTAGAAGAAGGTTTTTTTGCCTTACAAAATCTGTGGTGTCAAATACGGCATTATGCATGTCCTGACTTAAAGTAAGATGGACTGTCTTTATAATTCAGACTATACCAGCAACATTGACTTTATACACATATTTAAATATGTTGTTGTTATTGTCATCTCTAGTGACCCACCTCCCCAGTCCTTACTCACTCTATGTTGGTATGCAAGAACATCTTTATCCTTTTCTACAAAGTACTGCATTATTCTTTAGATGTCTTACTGGTATCAACTTTGTACACTCATCAGGTATAGAATGAGATAGTTTAATTTGAATTCATCTCTCTCTCTCTCTCTCTCTCTCTCTCACTCGCTCTCTCTCTCTCTCTCTCTCTCCTCTCTCTCTCTTCTCTCTCTCTCTCTCTCTCTCTCTCTCTCTCTCTCTCTCTCTCACTCTCTCTCTCTCTCTCTCTCTCTCTCTCTCTCTCTCTCTAGCTTCTGAGGCATCCAATTTCACTGATTTGTGTAAATATTTGAGTCTTCCTCTCTCTACTCTCTTTTGATAATCCAATTGTCAAAAAAACTATCACAGAAGTAAGTGAAGATTACTATTAAATTATAAACATATCCTCTTCTTTATCTAAAGCTTGTGTGCTCATTCACAATTAGCTGAAGATGTTCAAAAAAAACACACCAACACTAGCTATCCAACAACTAGAAGATTAATAGAGATACCAGAAAGATACTCTGAACTCATCAAAAGAGCCAGCAAGTTTAGGTAAGTGTGTGTTTCTCTCTCTATCAAGTGCTCACACAAATGTGTATTCTGTTCAGATGTCCTAAAACCAACCTAGAAGTTGAAGATAGTCAGACAGCCATGTTGTGTTTATTGTGTGGAGAGATGATATGTAGTAATTCTTACTGTTGTCAGACAAACTCTCCCTGATGACGAGACTGTTAAAGTTGGAGGACTAACACAGCACACTCAACTGTAAGTTCACAATAGTAGTTTCATGAAATAATAAGGATATAATGGTTTATAATAAATGGACTATGTACTATGATATCTTTCATTCTCTAGTTGTGGCGGAGGGTTTGGTATCGCTATATGGGTATTAGAGTGTTATGTTGTTCTTTGGACGCTACTGACTACATAATGTTAGAGGTGTACATTAACTCCACCTTATATTGATGAATATGGAGAACCAGATCCTGGACTAAGGTCAGTTATGTTGTACTTAGAATAGTGTTTGGATATAATTAGTACATTTTAGTATATTTAGTACATTTTAGTATATCTTAGTATATTTTAGTATATTTTATGTAGTAACTTTAGTAATGCATTGATACAGTAGTGTCATTGACATTTTAGTACATTACTACAGTTTTTTATCAGAACATTAGCACAGAGCTATTATTATTTCAGTTGGTACCAAAGCATTTACTGTTGGTACTAACACACATACTGCAGTTGGTACATAGCACATTACTGCAGTTGGTACCATAGTACTGCAGCATAGCACATTGCAGTTGGTAGCACATTACTGCAGTTGGTACAATAGCACATTACTGCAGTTGGTACAATAGCACATTACTGCAGTTGGTACCATAGCACATTACTGCAGTTGGTACATATAGCACATTACTGCAGTTGGTACCAGCACATTACTGGGGGCAGTTGGTACACACATTACTGCAGTTGGTACAATAGCACATTACTGCAGTTGGTACTATAGCACATTACTGCAGTTGGTACCATAGCACATACTACAGTTGGTACAAGATGGAAGTTTCTACAGGTTGTCAGTAAACAAAGTCTATTATTTTTTTGTATTTGTTCAGACGTGGTAGTCCTTTGAAATTCAATCCTGAGAGCTACAAAGAGCTACAACAATGTTGGTTAAACCATCAACTTCCAGAGAGGATTTGTAAAGAAATGGAACATAATATGAAAACTAATGCGAATAAAATGGGCAACATGTAAAATAAATTACTTCTCTCTTACCAAATTTAGTAATCTGATCTAGCTATAAAAATTGTTTTTAAGGTCTGTTAAACTTGAGTCATCTAGTAATCTTGTTACATTGATATGTACTCATACTGACTGATAAATTTTAACAATATTATTGTCATAGTTTTAATAAACATTTGAAGAGTTTTTTCCTTTGTCATGATTAATTTATTTCCTTAATTACATATGTCAATAGAAGAGTATCTCCTCTTTCTTTAGCTATAATAGTGTAATCTAATTTCTGTTTTACATTTTGGAAAAAGACAAGTTTCTATTCCCAATATCTATAAATATACAAATAGAACACTTAGCACTAATCCTTCTATCAATCAATGTTCTAAACAATTCACTAACACACAGTCTTATAATAATCTTTCAATATGTTTCTTAGACAATAACTTTATTTCTAATACAGAGACATTTTACATACATATAGATACACACACACACACACACAAAAGGATCTTGTCAACTCTGTAAGCAACAGGTTAGTTCTGAGAATAATAATGAGCTGAGCGATAAGAATTATCATAAGAGAGAGGTGTTTCTTCTTCCAGGAGACGAGAAGGTAAAGAATCTCCCGCAATATCTTCATGTTTTATGAATCTCAAATAAACAGAATTGAGTTTTAGACAAGGCAATTGACTCTTGAATTTATGACAGAGATAATATGTAAAGTAACCACTGATGTAGACCAGTGGAAGAGCAATAAGTATTAATTGACCAATGAGAACAGTCTGATTAGCACTATCCCACAAACTGGAGTAATAATTAATAGTAGTTAATGTATTAACTAAAAGGATATTGGATAAGAGGAAGATATCTATATTGTTGTGCCATTTTTTATGGAACGGTTGGAGAATGCTGTGAATCAAAACTATGAGGGCAAGTACAATTGTAGCATGTGTATAACACCGACCAATACTTTCAGTGTATAATACTGGTAGGTAGATGACTATACGATAGAGAAAGAAGAAACCAGCAAAACATCGACAATTGTCTTTAAAACATCCTTGAAATGAGTCTAGAAATGGTTTCAGTTTCATTCTGATTCTATGAAGACAATATGTAAAGGCATTTTTCTCATAGGTATGACACCACTTAGTTTAACTAAGACAGGCTCTGATATAAGTATAAGAGGAGGTGGAAGAATGATCATCATAAACAAATGATAGCTGGTATAGCATAGTGTAGATGTTCTCCTTTCATGTAATCTCAACGTACCGTCAAATAGAGGAACCGTAGTTATTAAGTGACTCCTTTACCTTGCAATCCAGAAGGTATTAAAATGCTATATGTAACTTGGATACACTGGAAATAACAGAGAACCAGGAACGCTGTGAGACCATTGATAACAGAACCTCGAATGTTCCTCCGTCCACATTTGTGACATAACTTAATACAAGTGTATAGAGAATTAACTTTAAGGATAATGATGGTAGTTAAAATAAGAAAGAGAGCATAGAGAGTTGTGAGATATTTGAATAGGAACAAGTCCATTACTGTGGCATTATTGACAATACAAAATGACAGCAAATTATTATTCAAGATATTGAAATTAGCTACACCATAGAGTATTCGATAGATGGCTGCAACAGCTGAAAGAATCTTGTTATCAATCTTGATTGCGCCAAAGCAATTTATAAATAGAGCATCAAGCATTTGAGCATAAAATATGAATGTATACACAGCTCCAGATGTTATGTGTAGGTTGAGGAGTAATATTAATAGAAGATAATGCAGTAACTGGCAATATCTCTGTCAATATATAGAGCAAGATACCATAATGACATCTACTCTTTTCACCACATTTGTATGAAGGAGAATGGTAGTAGGGAACATAACCAGTTTTGCACTGACCACAAAGAATTCCTTGGTGCAGGTTGCTGCACACATTGTCCTCAAGCTCAGAAATCAGTTGTGGCAGATGATGATGTCCCTTATAATGACTGCTCTTGTTCTTGAAACCACACATCTCAACATTACAATTTCCAGTAGCAAAAGTCTTATTATCGTCGATATAACCAGCCCAATAACTAACCAGAAGAATGGCTCTGTTGCCACTACAAAATGGGATGCCTTGATATTGTGTTTCAATACTCCAAGCAGAACAGACACACTTTTTGTTAAATTCACTTGTATCAACAACAAACCAGGAGTTAACATGGCAAGTTCCAACTCGTCTACTGCAATGCCTATATTTGTCATAACATTGCTTTTTGTCATAAGAGTAGCGTTCCATTTGGGCTGGCCATAAAGTTTAGTTGTATTGTCAGTGACTATAATATAATTTGAATCAATTGTTATACCATATAGTATTATTTATTAGGGTGGCTGAAAGAGGAAACAATTTGCCAACCTCTGTTCCAAATTCATCCAGTTGGGAGATGTTTATTTAAAAGGACACCTGGCCAAGGCTTAATTGGAGATATTGCAGTAATTGTTGATGTACTTGTTGCAACAGTAGAAATTGCACTGAAAGTAATGTCACCAAACATTGGTTAGTAAACAATATTTGAGAATTAATCATCAGAATTTGTGTTTATATCTGCAGTCTGTTTTGCATGGATCCAAACTTGGCATAAAAATATCATTACCAAATTGCAGTTGTGGCAGTGTTGTTGCGAAATATCAATGTCTTGTTCATATTATATCTATTTTGTATACAAAGCAATTCTCTGTGATTTAAAATATATGTTTCAAGATTTAAGGATACAAATAGCTCCACCATATGAGGCACTATGTGTAAGCAAACTCAAGAACTGTATCATTTTCCTAAGATGAGTGTAGATCTGCCAACAGAAGAATAGCACCTCCTTTTCACCTGTATTATTAAAAAAGCTAGTACTTGATGAATTTGCAAATGTAACAGATGTGGAAGATATATAGAGGCTGTACCATAATTGTTTTGAAAGAGAGTATCACCAGAAATGGTCGTTCTAAAACCTCAGAAATGAAAAAAGTCCCCAATTGTGTGATTTTACTTTTGTTGTTGGTATTTTTTTCTAATTCTAGACCTCCAGCAGAATTTCCAATAAAATGACAAGACTCAAGAAAACACTTGTGATTTGAAAGTCTCCTCTATTTTTTCTTTTATCACGATTAATGTCCACAGCCTGCTCCACCATCAGCAATATTATTACAGAAAATACTTTCAATGACATAAATGTAATTTACTGGAATCTTTAGGTTTTCAGAGAACACTGCAGTGTAGAGTGCTAACCCTCCACCAAAAATCCTCTATTGTACATGAAATGGCACATCTGTTGAATATTATGTTTGTTGTTACGAGGGAAATTGTCCTGTGATTTATTACCAAATCCAACATCAGCACCGCCTCCACCAGTAATAGCTATATTATCCATAAAGAAACAGTCAGTTACTTCTATCACATTATCTGTACTGTTGTATACAATCCTTATATAGTTTAAACCAGCTGCAAAAGGAGCAGTATTATTTGTAAAGTGGCAATGGTCAAACTAAATAGTGTTATGGTCACTCCTTCCTCTAACGACACATGCAGTCCCCCTCCATGAATGAGAATATTTTTCCAATTACATATAACTTAATCTTTTTAAAGTTTGGGTTTTGTATAAAAAGTGCAGTTTTCTATAATATAATAGGAATTTGCTGTGTTAGTTTCCGGAGAGCTAGTATTAGCATCATCCCACCCTGTGTTTTTATCTTTTGTCCTGTCTTGATGAAATATTCACCAAGTGACCATGAATGAGAAGAGTTTTGGGAAGGAGACAGTAATTTTACCCATTGTCCCATTCAGTATGAGGCCACGACCAATACTATCACTGATATTGAGTTTTGTTATGTTGACATTTGTGGATTTGTAGATAAGGATTGCTTGAAGAAACTTAAAAAAACATCCACACTTTTCAAGTGAGAAACTGCTAATTTGATGTGGGAAGAGTTAATAAAGACTAGACCAGAACCATTAGAAATGTCACTAAAGTTTTTATTGCATGTCACTGTTTGTATTGTTGTCTCCTTGTCCAATAAGAGTTAGTCCATTGATATGAGAGAAGATGATGATCTCATTTATGATAAGGTAAGAGCTGATGATCTCCAGTGTCAAGTTGCTTTGGTTAGTAGTTGGTAGATTAGCAGCTACATATTCTAATGACCGACAAGGTGGTCCTCCATCATGGAGACATTTAGAAGATATTTCATGCTTGCGACCATCAATGGTAATATGTAGAGGAGAAACTACACTAAGGAACTGGAGAAGAAAAATCAGACCATCTTGGAATGAAGAAAATCCATCTTAAATATTCAAAACCATTAAGTTGACTGAACTTGTCTGACTTGTTTACTAAGACCAGCAGTATAAGGAATATGTAAGGTTTTTAACTAATAGTATCTTGGACATTTTGAACTGAAAGTAGTTATAAAGATAACATGTTTTAACTTGTGATCATTTTATTTGTTAATTGACAATTATCAAAGTGTAAACATGCTATTCATGTAACTGGTTTCACCTTCAAGTTTCAATTGTATTTTCTTAGACTGAATTAAACTAAAAGTAATAATAAGATCAATTGTTTAAAAAAAAAAACACACTAATTAAATGAGCTATCAGAAAATGTGTTGTATGAATTTCTAAAACCACTCAATTCTACATCCAATAAACGTTCTGGAAGACTCTCCTCCTCTATTGTCCCCTATACCCTAATATAACTGGTTACCCTAATAAAAAAAGTTTGCAATCTTTCATTCTTGCCCAAATATGGTAGTAAACTTCCGTAGAAGCATTTTCCCAAAAGCATAATAACACACAATACTAAAGGCATAGCAATAAGAGCTGCTTGACTGGCAGCAATAGAATCAGAGCTTTTGTCACTGTCCCAGACTGTAATGTAATAATTGCTAATTGTAAGTGTGTTCACTAAAAGAAGATTAGTCAATAAGAACAGATCAAGGTAGTTGTGCCACTTGTTTTGGAAAGGACGAAAGATGCAGTGTAAAAACAGAATTAGAAACAAAAAAATGTCAGCTATTAAATAGCATGTCGCTACATCACCTGCAAAGATTATAGGCAATAATATTAGTATACGATAGAGAAAGAAGAAACCAGCAAAACATCGACAATTGTCTTTAAAACATCCTTGAAATGAGTCTAGAAATGGTTTCAGTTTCATTCTGATTCTATGAAGACAATATGTAAAGGCATTTCTTCTCATAGATATGACACCACTCAGTTTAACTAAGACAGGCTCTGACATAAGTATGAGAGGAGGTGGAAGAATGATCACTATAAGACAAATTATAGCTGGTATAGCATAATGTAGATGTTTTCCTTTCATGTAATCTAAATCACCTTGGAATATGGAACAATTTTGTTTTTTCTTATCTCCTTTTCCATATAAAGCTATCGGTAATAAGATGGAATAAGTAATATAGATGCATTGACAATAACAGAGAACCAGGAATGCTGTGAGACCATTGATAACAGAACCTCGAATGTTCCTCCGTCCACATTTGTGACATAACTTAATACAAGTGTATAGAGAGAATTAACTTTGAGGATAATGATGGTAGTTAAAATAAGAAAGAGAGCATAGATAGTTGTGAGATATTTGAATAGGAACAAGTCCATTACTGTGGCATTATTGACAATACAAAATGAAATATTATCAAGATAAAGAATACTGAAATCAGCCATCCCATAAATATTCCGAAGAGTATAAAGGACTATTGACAAGAATTTGTTAAACCGTATAAGGCTATACCCGTCAACAAAAAAATTATCAAGGATTTGAGCATAGAATATAAATGTATACAGTGTTCCTGATGTGAGGTATATATCAAAGACAATTATTACAATGAAGATAATGGTGATTGGCAATAACTCAGACACAATATAAAGCAAGATGCCATAATGACATTTGTCGGAAATTCCACATATAAATGAAGGAGAATGATAATAAGCTGAATAGTTAGCTATGCACTGACCACAGAGAATACCCTGACGATATGGACCACACACAGTCTTCTCTAAAACACTTGAATCATTTGACAAATAAAATTTTCCAAGGTTATAATGACTGCCATTAAAGTTACAAAGTCTCTGTTACTACAAGGACCAGTCACAAAAAGTATCATCAGTCATATTGTTTTTTTATCCAGATAGCCAGCCCAATATCCAACAGCAATGGTAGCATTAACATCTTCACAGTATTTATACCTCTATATGTGGTATTAGCATTCCAAGCAGAACAATGACAGGCTTGTTGGTTAGAATTAAATACATAACCTGGTGAACAATGAGTTAATTGTACTTGTACAGCAACTCCTACACTGGCAATTGTATTAGTATGTAATAGAAGTGTTCCATTTGTCATTGGAGAACCCAGCAATCTGATATAGTTGTCTGTAATAATAGCATAGTTTTGATCGACTGTAATATCGTTATGGTCTTTCATTATACTTACAGACAATGGAAATAATTATTCACAATATGATTGTATTGATCATATTGTGTGACATTAATATATGTTTGTACACCTGGAATAATATGAATAATTTTTGATGGATGGTCAATTGTAATTCTATCAGTTGCTGTTGCAATAGAGAAATTGCCACTGTAATTAAACTCACCAAAGCATCTGTCAGTAAAGAGAGCATTGATGTCATCATCAGATTTGTTACATTTCACAAGACACGTTTTAAGTTGGAGACAAAAGCATCATTACCAAATCCTGAGTTTGCTTCGTTGTCAGTAAATGTGATATTAACAGCACTTAATG
>NW_024533955.1:15000-44048 GCF_016097555.1 Gigantopelta aegis | reverse complement strand
ATTCCATCTCTTCTCTACATTCTAAATGACAGACTCAGACGTACCTACAATATATATAACTTCTCTTTGATGTGTGTTTGTGAGGTTATGCATAAAACACATATAATCATCTTCAAAGAAATAATGGTTACTATACTTACCCATTTATATACATTATACATAACAACAGTTGTATGTTCATAGAGGTTTCTTCTTTACTAGTTACATAATTATTAACAAGGATAAGTATCTTGTGGTGTGTAACCCATGACAACAGGTATGATTGATATACATAGTCACTAGTCATAACAAAACAAAACATAATTTTTATAAATGAATCTGAAAGTAGTAGTTTATACTATAACATATTATGAATAACCTATTAATTAGAACATATATATATGTATATAATATATATAATCTTTGCTTAATCTGAGCCTTCATATATATTGGATACACTCTGAGTGCTTTATCTTGTGTTTTAGCATATAATGGTTTCATCCTGATAGTCTAGGATTCATGAAGGGATTCATATGTTGGATAAAATGGTTTCAGTTGATAGTCTAAAACTATATTACTGTTTCATAGTTGGACTACATAAATTAAGACATAATGGCTTTCATCTGATGAACCCATGCATGAAAGCTTCACTAAATGTTTAAACGAATTGTCTTATGTCTCTAAAACAGACTGTGAGAAAGACAGACAAGACAGAGCTAAGAGACAGAAAAGAATGTGTGTTTGTGTGTACATGTGGTCTCATGTGCTTTTCATTGAAAATCATGTTGTTATGAGGTAAGTACATGTGCATGTGGTCTAATTTGACAGACTACATTAATCTCAAATATCAAAATTAATGAGTATAAGGAACAAATGGTATCTAAATGCTATTTCTTGTATTAATAAAATGTGCAATTTCAAGTAAAGGGAACAGACTACAGTTTGTACACTTACACTTGTGTAGTTTGTATTTGTATGTCAATGAAATATGTCTATATATGGTACTTGGCTACATAACTACATAGCATGCCATAAGACAAAGACATCGTGGTTACTGGAAGACATATACATTACCTAGAGGCCATATACTTCCATAGTCTATATTCTTCAGACTCTCTTCCACTGACTCAACTTGTTAGATAACTTTTAGTAATACTTGGATTAGTACTTAGCTAATGTTGCTAGGATACAAAGAGTTAGAATGTTATCTTTTCCCCCTGAATGATATACTATTTAAGAGGCTTTGGATTTATTAAAATTGTGTGGAATTACTTTAATAATATAGTAACATACCATTAGTAAGTGATAACATAGTCCATCTTGGAGGAGTGTCTTAATGAACTCTGCCCACCACACTTTAACAACTGGTCTAGTCCAATAGAAACAATGATAATCTGAAGTATTGTTCCTACAATTAATTGCGAAAGATAATGTAATGCGCATGTACATATGTATACAGAATTGAGTATAGTGATCTGACAAATGACATTGTAAATACAACAGATAAGCTTGTCATATATATTTATAAAATATATATATATAGATATATAATATATATATATCTATATATAATATATATATATATATGATCAAATGTATAAATTATATAAACACTTTGCTATTCTCTCTGTGAACAAATCACGGTTCAAGGTTGTGTCAAGCACTTTTGAGAATTAAGCATTTAATGGGCTTAAGCACAGTTTTTGAAGTGCTTCAAAGCCCTTTGTCAATTTAAGCAAAAGTGTTTATTGTCTGTGCTTTGTGGCTTAAGTATTTAAGTCTAGTGATGAAGAAAAAAAGATATGAAACT
Organism: Gigantopelta aegis; assembly: GCF_016097555.1. Classification (NCBI taxonomy): domain Eukaryota; kingdom Metazoa; phylum Mollusca; class Gastropoda; order Neomphalida; family Peltospiridae; genus Gigantopelta; species Gigantopelta aegis. Next base: position 42,259 of record NW_024533955.1, on the reverse strand, counting down.
CATGCTCAAAACAAAAAATGGAAACTTTGACTAGAAGGTTTTCAAAAATATCAAGAATAGCTGAAATGTATTTGGTATCACAGCTTCATCTGCTGCTGTCGAGAGACTTTTCAGTAATGCTGGAAAGATATATCGGCCTAGAAAGATGTTGACTTAGTGACACAAATTTGAATAGTCAATGTTTTATTAGTCTGATTAAAATAATGAAATAACTACATGTATTATAGTTTAGATGACTAGGTGAAAGTGTTTTAAAGTAATTAAGTACTCTAACAAAGGGCTTGTGTTGTGCTTAAGCACATGTGAAAAAATGTTAGTGCTGTGTTAGTACTTGTACTTGAATGTAATTTGAAAGTGCTTGTACTTATACTTAAGCACTTTTCCAAGGGCTTGACACAGCCTGCACCGCTCACATCACGAGTGAAGATTACAGTACTTGGTTTACTGCACCAATATACTAATGTTTACTCTTAGTACAAATGCACTATAACTTAATAATATTTAAATCATCTATTGACATAATTTAATTATACAGTGATATATAGTGTTATATAGATACAGCAGTGGGCTATAAAAATAATTTGTAAATTTAAGCTTAGTATTGCCTTATACACCAAAGTCATGGGTAACCTATAAACAGAAGACAATCAAAAGATAGTTTACAAAGAAATACATAGCTACCATAGAAGTGATAGAAGCCATATACTAACAACTCTTGCAAACAAAATGTGACTCTCTATAAAAAAGCTAGCATGTTATAGCTAAATGCATAGTTGAAGCTAATCAAGAAACTTGGCATATAAGAACAGAGAAGTCATTGCAGCAACTGTTTATTTACAAGTTTTCTTTAATAATGTAAGGAATAACTATATAAAGAAGTCAAGCAAAGTCTGTTAAATTATTAGTGAGCGTCTAACAAGCTAGCCAGCAGTGAGCAGCTACCAAGAAATATTGTATTTCAACAACTGAATACAACTGGATACTTAATGGTAAGTCATCTATAATATAATAGCTCCTCTAAGTTAAGTGCTATGAGAACAGATTGATATTATTACTGTTATTGGATAAGAGAGATTATATACTACTAAATCAAATGAAAGTATTGAGGGTCATGAAAAAAGTTTGAAAAAAAGGAAAGAAAATAGCTTGCAACTGTTATGTAGCAAAAGCATTAGAAAAAAGATAACTATAATTTTAAGGACTGCTGAGGAAGAGGAAAGTTGATTTTAATATCAAAATCTTGTACTAACAATAGTAAAGACAACTTCATATGTACATGTACTAATCTTCAGACTATGTAGACATTTCATGTTGACATCTATCGCCTTATCTAGTACATACTAGTAGTACATGTTATTTCTTTCCTTAGGTCCATTAGATAGAGAAGTGAAACTAGTTGATTATATATATTATAATAGTACAATACCATAGTGTTAATTGAATACAAGAGGTATATCTAAAGAAAGGCTGGGTTTAAGTATTACTTTACACTCTTTCCATGAGTTCAAGATAGAAGAGAAAAATTTAATGATATCACTATAATTATATTATATGACACATGCAGATAGCATTACTATTACCTATATAGTGGCCTATTATAATCACACATTTGTTCTGTGATTACATGTACAATCTTAAAATTTTGTAATTAACTGTCTTACTCCTGTAATCCTGAAATATACTGTAAACTTTGACGGTAAACGCTATCTGGTAGGCACACGGCTCCAACAAAGAAGCAGCGACAGTTGATCATCTTAAATTGACTATTAGACTCAGACTAAACTTAGTTTTTCCCCATATTCTCTTTGTACACAATTTTAAGTACACAACTAAGCAGCGTCTTCATCACATACCAGTGGTAAACTGGAAACTCTAAACTGAGCATGCTCAGTAGGGAACAAGCATGTTATAAACTGCGCAATTACTAAACTTTGTGTTGATAACGACTTCATTTTATTATTACAGGCTGACATCACAATTATAGTTGCAACTGGATTATCTACTTTATTTCTGTTTTCATCACACAAGTTAATGATGACCTCCTGTACACTTCATCATTAGAGGTAGGGAAAATATAGTTTACCTATATATATATTCATTTTAATACCAAAGTTTTTGAATTGAATAGCACTTCATTTTGTTTCATTAAAGGGTGATTTAAGGATTACAGTCATCACAAAGAGTATCCCCTTTACTTCTGTGTTCATCATACTATATATTAATGATGACATCCTATACCCTACTGGAATACAAGCACAAGACAATGGGCTAGAAAAAACTGAAATAGTTGTGTAATATATATTACAGTGGTATGAAATGGACTTTGTTTAATTTTGTTTTACAATGATTGTTAAAAAAATATTAGTATTACTAATACAGTACTAGGTGGGTCAGTTGGTATAACTTGGTTACATTGAATCTTTCATCTTTCTCTTGTGGTATCCTAAAATGTTTAATGGTAACATAGACAGGTTGCTTCCTGTTTCTCTCAATACAGGTGACTATATTTGGATTTAATTGTCTGTAATGATGGGTGATGCTAGACCTGCCACTTCATTAATTGTTGTTACTGAGGAAGTATTCTATAATTATAAGGACCCTAATAGTAAGATAGAACAAATCAAATATAATTGAATGAGCATTACTCTTATTACTTATCAAATAAATGTTTAATTTAATTGAAATGTTATCTTTTTATAGGTTGTTTTGGATGAATAGTCATAAAATGAATGCATGTTTTCAATACATCCTTGAACTGACAATTTAAACTAGTAATATAGACTTGATTATATTCTCATTGAATGAATGACAAGTGATATAGAAATCCATACTTAATGTACTACCTTGATTTTAAAAAGCTTGAGAGAGAGATAGTGAAAGAGAGATATTTAATAATAACATTCACAAAATCAATATACAAGCTAATAATAAGAATTCATAGACATTAAACATCTGAATCAGCATTCTGTCACTTCAGATTGTCTCTATTGATATCCAAATTCAATCAGAAAAGTCAGTTTACATCTGCATGCTCTGTTGAAGGTAATCCAGTGACTCTTAAAAGCAATTGTAGCAACTGTTTACTTATAGCTCTATACATTAATAAAGTGAGGAATAAGTGCTGTAGTAAGTATAGTACAATAAATTATATATTATGTTGGTAGCCAGCTAGCCAATACAGAGTAATTGCTAATAACTACTCAACATTTGGGGAACTAGTAAACAACATGGTTAATATAAAGTAAACAATAATGTATTTGTTTACTTTGTGTTGCTATAAAAGTGAAAACAAAACATAACTGAAGAAGTACAAGTTCAGGAAGTATAAATTCGTGGACAGGTCCATGTAGTATCTGTATAAAGGATAAAATCTATCATGCTATAAAAGCATTAAATTTGCATAAGTAATAAACACACTCACATTTTGTGAATATAAAACAGTCAGTGGTTTCCTGTTGCCTCAGGATATATAATCTCTTAATTATTACTGTTAACATAACATATAGTATAGTAGATGCTACTCTGAAGAATTGGCTAGTGCAGTATTATGAGAACTGGAGGACCAGGTATTTCAATATTATACATAAAACTATCATGGAAAATAATAGCTAGCTAATGTCTTTTAGATGAAAACATGCTTTAAGTAATTCTTGTGATAATCATACATGTATCTATACAAAAATAGAGAGTTTAGCTACACTGTATTAGTAACTAAACAAGTGTCAAAATAAGGTGTAACTTAATACTATTAGATCTTTTATGTTTTATTTATCATTTATAGACATTTTGATCATCTATGTTGTAAGAGTTTTCTATCTACAATACAAGTTCTTATACATTTATTACATTTCTCAATGATGTGAGGATTCCAATATGAACTTCCAATACAAGAACAAGGAGATGGTTCTATATTCTCAACTGGTTATATGATGTGAAAATGCTGGACTATCATATCACTCGTATATTATAGACTATAAAATAATTTCTATATGTTTATGTTCATTTATATAATAATAGTATTGTGTGTATATGATTTATTATGTTGGAATTATTTGCTAGTAAAACATTGTTAGTACAGGACCAGTAATAAGTAACTTGTGGAATTGATTAAAGTCTTGTTATAGCATTTTTGAATTGTGTTTCTATAATCTCAAAAGAGCTCATTAAATAGCTAAACATCACTTTTATAGCAAAATCATGACATGCCAAGTCAGTATAAGACTCAAAATGAGCAAATAGCTAGAGTGTTACATAATAACCGTTGACTTTAACAACAATACCTGCACTGTTTAGACATCTATCTAGTATTTTACTAAAATTCTTTCTCTATAATGCACTCTTATTATTTAATCATACGCAAGATCCATGTACATCTTGTCTTAATTGCTGACTCACTATGTAATTATTAAAAGTAACTATTGTGAATAATCAACTAGAAAATAGTTTACTCAATTTCTGTAGAAAAGACCATCAAACATTACCCACAAAAGAACAACACAATGTCTTTTTAAAAACAATGAATGTGATAAATAACTGAACTAATAAAATATAAAAAGCAAGGCCTATCCTGTCAAAGATAAGATAACATTTAAGTCAAGGGCTCTCATGTGTATTAAGATAGTTGACCAACACTAATGCTTAATGCTTTAAAAAAGTTAAACTAAGTGAAAGAGACCACAGGTCAAAGACTATCGATCTTTATTACTACACAACTGATCATCTCAGACAACACATCAGATAGTTTAATCATTAAAAATTTTTGCTGTTACAGTATATTCTTTTATAAATTTCTTTTGGTCAAATGGTGGCCATCCTGTGTTATAAAGCTATATAAACAATAAACTTGTGATTGTTGACTTTGGTACAACAAACTTAGGCTGCCAATTCCAACAGAATAACTGAATCATTTTAGCAAATGACATTATATATACCAGTATATGTATTATGAATACTTAGAGTACTACACCACTATAATTGATATTATAAAGTTACTATATCTTATATCAATAACATTAACAAGGGAATGTTAATAAAAACATTTAAAGGTTTGGCTTGACTAAAATAGTCAATTTAACTTAAACCCTCATAGGATAGCACACATATTATGTATGTCAATCTGGCAAATTTCATATACATTAGTTCATAAAAGAATGTCATAAATTATATTAGGCATGCATAGCATATTGAGATATACTAAAAGCAGAATGCCCATATTATACTGCTTAATGAACATAATAATTATTGTTCATGTGTCTATGTGTGACATGGTTATTCTCTATGTACTTACTGTATTGTATGCACTATGTATCATTGATAACTTACATGTACAAACAAGACATTTGTACAAGTTAATATAGGGAGCATCAAAATATAGTCTCCTAGTTATTACATATATTATAGTACTAACTTGTCTCTTGGGCTAAAATTGTAACAAAAATCTTAACACACTCCTTGCACATAAGGTTGATCTCTTAGCAACGCAATATATGTATGACAATGATCAACAATAGAAGTAAGGTGAGAGGAGAGAGAAAAAGAGAGAGAGAGAGAGAGAGAGAGAGAGAAGAACTCAAATTGTTGCTGCAACTGTTTTTTCAGAACAAAGTATGGCAAAAGATAACTTACTGAAAGTAATCATATGGTAGAGGGATGTGGTTCACAAAAAATCAACTGCTCTAATACTTTCTTGCCATTGTTCCTCCACTACCTATTATGCAGAGAGTAAAGCATATATGCTGTCCTGTGTGTTACATATATGCTGTCCTGTGTGTTACATATATGCTGTCCTTTGTGTTACATATATGCTGTCCTGTGTGTTACATATATGCTTTTTGTTTGTTTATTACTAGTACATGTATAAATGTATCAGAGACTTTACTGAGGGAAATATATAACAGTAGCTCCACTAATAACATGTACTGTTGTATTACAATGTCATGTAGTAATGTTTCTTCACATACATTACTATAGCAACTACTACAATGATAGTTAACATTGCTGTCTAATGATATCCTAGCAGACTTGAATTGTGTTGATCTAAGAGCGAAAACCACCCATAAACTGAAGAAGTACAAATTCATGGCAGGACAAGTAGAATTTTTATAATAACATATGGTTACTAGATTCTCCTCCTTTGACAGCTAATATCAAAAGACGTCCTATGCTCCTATACTATGGCAACTTTTCAAAAGTGTCTACTCTTCATTCATGGATGGCTTGCATTCAGTTTAGTTTTATGTTATAAAGCTTTATATATAATAAAAATGTGATTGTTGACTTTGGTTCAAGAATGTTAGGCTGCTAACATCCAACCGAATAACTGAATCTGCAGTAGCTTATGCATATTAGTAATGGATGCCTAGAGTAATACACCACCATAACCTGGCATTATAAATTTATTATATCTTATATAAATAACATTAACAAAATTACAGTGTAATGAAACATGATGGAACATGAAACTCCTAAGGTGATATAACACCTCATGTAAAATAGCTTATACTGTGTGTGTTAGATAGTTTTGTTCACATTCATGTACAGTATAAAATAAAGGCTAAATAATGAATATATAATCATCATGACTATATGATCATAAAATATATGCACTGTATCTCAAACATAAACAAAGATTTTCTTTTAGAGACAGGCAGACTGACATGAAAATATCATTATTTGTTAAATACCAAAGATAGGTGACAATTAACCACAACACTGGATAATCTATGACACCCAGCTGATAGGTTCCATCTATTCCTCTCAAAACTTTCTAACCATGCACCTAAAGTTCCACTTGTGCTCAGACAACTTCTAACCACATACTTATAGTTTTAAAAACTTATTCTATGACAAGGTCCAACTTCAACTGGCAATATTTTGTTATGTTAAATTTAATTGACATTACCATAGAAAAGTAATTACATCAAACAACATATATACATAATAGATATACATTAAATAATTTAAGGCTATTAACACACCCTAAGCAAACAAAATACAAAGAGTGGTGAAGTAGGAAAGTAGAATTGATATCAGGCCCGCCCACAATTGTAGTATAAAAGGCAAGCAGGCAAGTCTCACCAGCCCACTATTCAAGCAACACTCAAGGTGAGTTTTTATTACACATCACAGCACTATAGTATAGTAGTTGCTACTCTTTCTGTAGATTATCCAGGAAAGAACTGCAAGTTTGCAATTAGAGGACTAGAAGTGTCATTATAGTTTAAACTATATAAGATACTCAAAAAGTAAAGTGTTGCATGAAAGATATATTGTAAACACTGATGTAAAAATAAAAAACCTTTTAGCTTTTAAAATTTTGGCTAGTTATAATGATATATGTGTGGATATTTGTTCAGTAATTCTTGCTATAATCTAACACTGTATTACTATGGGACTAAACAATGTCCTAAATATAGAGTATGTCCTTGTATTGTCCTTTATGAGACATGTAATGACAGTTTTATTTATTATCTGTAGATATGGTGATATTCATATATACATTTTGAGTGTCAATTCAGCTATGGCAGTAGTTGATTATAATACTGAAAACAACCTATGAAGATGATCCTCCCTTGTCCTACACGTGTGTAGATAGCGGGAAAGATTCTCAACTTGTAGTGTGATGTTTACTTATCAAAACAAACTTCTGCATTGTATACTATTAATAATAACGATGTGTAAAATCACTCCAATGTGTGCGTGTGTAAAATCACTCCAATGTGTGCGTGTGTAAAATCATTCCAGTGTGTGTGTGTAAATTCATTTAAACGAGCAATGATACCAATCAACTGATGTCATGAACAGATATTATTTAACTAAAGTAGTCATTTATGTATTTTATTCCATTTCTTTATAATAACAGAAAAAGGCCCTATTGGCTAAATATATTCACATGAAAATATTGTTTAATTTAAAACCAAAAAATTACTGGCTATTTGATGTTGATTTACAATAACAATATTTGGTTATGATTATATCAATTGATATGTTTTTATATCAAATGTTTGTCACAACATGTGTTACAAAAGAAATGTGGGAAAATGCATTAAATCTTTCATGTACAAAGTGTACAGACCAAAAATTGTGCACAGTTGAGAGGGACAGAACACATAGCTGCATATTAAGGTAGTTGTACATGTGTTATGTAATATTGTGGTGGGTTCACTATGCCTGAAGTGATATACAGCTGTACACTTGTTTACTGCTAGTGCAAAAGATGTTATCATAACAATAGAACAAATACTGTCTGCAGTAATACCAATCTATAAATACACACTATAATGTACATATATGGAAGGACTATAGAATGTATCATACAATATAATTATGCCAGTGAGTTGACTATTCCTCTAGTGATATTACACAATATAACATACCATTAGTAAATGATAAGATAGTCAATCTTGAAGAAGTGGTCTCAATGAATTGACTTTTCCCAAACTCCTCCCACCACATTCTAACATGATAGTAAATAAGACAATCTGAATTGTTCCTACAACAAATGAGAACAATGTAATATATACAATCAATAAATACACACTATAATGTACATATACTGGAGTGACTGTACATGTATTTCAAAAATAATGACTTACATTATCTTAAAAACTAGTGCAAGTTTAATGTTTTTAAGGATATTTTAGTTTCATGTTATATATATATGTTGTCCTGTGTGTTATATGTTTGTTGTCTTGTGTGTCATACGTATATTGTTTGTGTTATTATATATATATATCTGTTGTAAGGTTGTACCTAGAATTCTATTCCCCTATACTTGAAGTAGAAGTATCTGTCAATACCGATACCTATACCGATAATTAATTAATATTAATTAATTATTGCACCCCGCCCAAACACATGTCTTTCATCATGGCTGATCAAAAGAGAAGCTCGGTCTTGTGGTTTTTCACAATTAAACCAGCAGACAGATCCAAAGTTACATGCAATATCTGTGGAGATATTATCTCTTGCAGAAGCCAAAAGAGAGAGTAAGAGTGTAGCACTGTAGTTGGGACTTGTTGATTGAACAATATGCTTAATAATTATTAAATAAAAGTTAATTGACTGTGTAGTTACAGTATAGGTAGGCATATTACTCCTATATAAAATACCTCTGAAACTGCAAGTATAGGGCCTATACCTATAACTATACAAGTATAGGTACAACCTTAATCTGTTGTAATGTGTCTTAGAACATATCCTATGTTTTATGAGCTCCTAATCTTAATATATGATAACAGTTATACAGATTATTAAGTAATACCTCCAGTATTTGATCAGATAGAGATTGTGGTTTTGTAGAACAGATTTTTGACATAGTCATCATAGTATACAATGATGACTATGTCAAAAATCTGTCTACAAAACCAGTGCTCGTTATTTAATTTTATGTTAGTATACTAACAAAAAATTAGCACTGTCATATAACAGATCTAGAACTAAACTCCATAGTGTTAAAACAACTTACTGCTCCATGTTATGATAGAGAATAACTATACTCTGTCCGAGTTGAGAAAAGCCCCTTATTAAAAAAAAGGTGTTTTATGCATGGAATGTAAGGTGAGGTATTTCCTCGCCTGTTAGCGCTGAAGTACGTGTTAAGTGTATTCATTATTTGTTCACGTGGATGTCATGCGAACACACCACGTTTTTTCTTGTGCTGTGTAAACATGCCAAGTGGAAAAAAGATTGCGATCACAAACAAAGGAGGTTGCTGTGAATGTCCTATGAATTGGTCTAATGATGGCCTCTATGAGGAGCTAGTGGATGAGTTCATCATTCGAGTTGGCGGTGAATCGGATGAGTCTGATGATTCCGATCAATCTGACAGTTCTGATGACGAATAATTTTAGACATTTTCAGTTTTCCCTTTTTTTCAAAAGGTTTTTTCAAAACCATGGTGGCTTTATAGCTGCCCAAAATCGCAAAAGACGAATTACCTGGTTATTATTTTAATAGTAATAATTGATACAAAGGCATTTATTCGTATAATTAGAATTGTAATTTGACTTGTCATGTGCTAGTCGGCTGGCTTCTCGGTGATAGTCGGCTGACTTTTCGAAGTGAAAATCGATTTTTGGTATCTGCTCGAAGGTGTGCAATTTAAAGTATGCTAAAGGTATGCCATTCTAAATGTATGGAGTTTTATAGTTTGGTACTTTCTCTAGCGCTAGAGAGCCAAATTTTATATAGAAAATGCGCGTTTGCAAGCTGAATCGATTGGTGCAAGTCCCATGTGGATAGCACGTAAAACGGCAAAGTTATTCACACGTCTGGGTGGCTTTTCTTCAACTCGGACAGAGTATAACTGTGTCACAGTTATGACACAGGAAGTAGTGCATTATTGAACCATGTGACTGTTTTTCAGAGGTATTTTATATAGGAGCAATATGTACATGTATATAGTATATGTACAATAAACTAGGTCATGGCCATTAATATAGTAATATAGTAATATATATTTTACTATTTTAAAGGCATTATTATGTAGCACATCATTATTACAATCACTTACGATCTATAGTATCTCCTAGTCATTACATTTATTATAGTACTTACTTATCTCTACAGTATCTCCTAGTCATTACATTTATTATAGTACTTACTTATCTCTTGGGTTAATGATAGCAATAAGAAATCTCAAGACTTCTCGTACACAAGGCATTCCATGAGGATCTCCTGTACCCTCTCCAGTTCTTTTAGTGGTTGAAGTAAATCGTACACCTCTTCTTGAGAGAGGGAGAGAGAGAGAGAGAGAGAGAGAGAGAGAATCATTTCTAGGAACACAAAAAAATCCTAGTATAGATAACAATTTAACATTGCTATGATAAAGATGATAAAGGTAACTTCCTGACAGTAGTCATCATACAGTGTGATTATTTATTTGCTAAATATTACAATAACAATTGTTCTCTATACTTACTATAGTCTATAACTTACCAATGCTCTAGTAATTCGTTGCCATCATATCACACCACGTGTCATAGTACAGGTGCACTTCTTGAACGTTGTTTACATATTCTTGTCCCACATTCCACCTTAGGAATCTGGTATCATACCTAGCAAATAGTCAAATATGATGCATGACAAAATTATTGAGTGTGTGTAGTGTCATGTGCACCCCATGTGTTTTTTGTTAAAATGACTGGTATTGCTTTGTTTGGATCTCTAAGGAAGGCAGTATGTAGAATGCCAGTAATGTTCAATTTTCATGAGTAATTGCTTACATTATTTTTAATTATCATATCTAGGCCATACATACCTGCTTTGTGGGGGTATAGTACCATTGACAACACTAGAAGCCATTGATAGGTTACTACTTTTTTGCTCAAACCCATACATAGGTTTACTACATTTTGAAGAAGTATAATGACACTACAAGCTATATCTAGGTTTATGTGGATACAGTACTTACTATACAACATTGCTAACAGACATGTAGGAGGTTTATTTAAACTAGTTATTATTAATAATAAGATTATGGGTTAAAGTGCAACTCAGTTATCTCGGCATTAATAAACAGTAAGGTACATATATATTACAATAATGTGGTACATCAGTGAAGTTTATACTGTGATATTGTTCACAATATTATTCATCAAACAAAGATTCATTACAGTAGTACATTTATAAAATGTATCTAGAGTCTTCCTCTGATAGAAAGACATAATACAAGCTTCACTAATTACTATAACAACAAAACATATTACTACCTATTTACCAATAAGAAAAAAACACATGTGTGAATTAACTGATATCATATCAAATACAGTCATCTACATATCTAGAAATCATCACATACACATATATTATAGTACTTACTTATCTCTTGTGGTATTATATACACAATAATAATCTATTGTAGAACTGAGAGAGTGAGAGACAGAGAGAGAGAGATACTATTGAACAATATGTTTAGTATTTAATATAGTACACAACAAGTTATATTATTATTGTTGTTGTTGCATATGTCAGTACATAGCTGTACTTTGTCTCAAATATCAAGTTAATGAGGATAAGTAACAAAGAGACTATCTCACTTTGTCAATTTTTTAACTACAGTAAGTACTATAATGATAGTTAACATTGCTATCTGGTGATATCTTTATAGGCTTAATATTATTGAAATATGTTGATCTAAGAGTAAAAACAACAAAAAAACTTAGGAATTTCAAATTCATGTAGTATCTGTATAGGGATAACAATTTGTCATGAGGCAACAAACACATTCACATTTTGTGAGTCTAAAACAGTTGTAGTGGTTTCCTGTTGTGTGTCAGTCATTGGAAAATTTTAATTTAATATGGAATTAACAACGAAAGGTATGTTGTAGTGTTGATCATCCACACTGAGTGATTATGCATGCCACCTGTGAACCTTTATAGTAAGTATCATTGAGTAGGTCAATTCATGCATCAGATGATATAAGTTGTCCATGATGACGTGATCTTGATCTTAGAGCTAAAATTCAAAAGAGGAAAAACAAAAAGAAAAGAAATCTGAAGTATTATGACACAAAACATCAGTACATTTTGTCAAATATTTATAATAACATGGCATTTTCTAATTTGTATATTTATGACAACTGACTATATATTATTGATATGTAAAGTCATCATGATATTACGTCATTAAACTGACCACTCTAACATAATGATATTGACTTTATTTAGATTTAGAGAGTTAGAGTTTTAACAATTATTACAATACTGTAAATAATAATATTTCTAAGGTACCCAATACATTGTAGGAATAACTACTATATTTAAAGATTATAATTTACATTTAGTGTTACATTGTATTGATATACTTTATATGTAAAACCTTATATGGTTATTGCTGTCTAACTTCCATATATAAAAAAAATTGTGGTATAATTGGCAATAACTACAACTTTTTGTTATATCAAGCAATAACCATGTACTATACTGTGGTCAATAAAGCCTTACAATTTACAATCATATTTCTATATAACAACTACATGTACAGTTAAAGTTAGTATGTTGAGTCATATACTTTTCTCTTTAGTATACAAGAGAACAACTAAAGCAAGTCTCTACTATAAATCTACTTTAATAAAGTAAGACAGAGCTATAATACCAATATCATTTTGTTTTAGAGTCAGAAACTGTAAGTAAAGATATACAGCAGCTGATAACTTGTCAAACATCTGACAGGTCTACTCAATAACATGGTTAGTATATAATATAGAAGTTAGTGTTGTTTTTATATATAATTTATGTTCTACATAGTGTATTGCTGTTAATGTTTACTAGCACATTAACCAGTAACTTCAGGGATAGCTAGCTACAGAGGAAATTGAAAAGCATTTGTTAATTTGAACTCAATCAGAAAATTCAGAAGAAAGCTCAAGAATTTATAATACAAAAAGCATAAATTATACTATATCTGTACTTAATGATAAATATAAAAGTCAATATATTGATAATAGATAACATAGAAAAAAAAGATGTATTTTGTTTGTGCTAATGACCAGAACTTTAAATTAACAAAATAACATAAGATTATCAACCATATAATCAACAGATGCAGAACTAATGTTATTGTAATTGATATATTCCACTATATACATTCACTACTACAACTACTACTATTATTAAAATGTTTTATTTCAGATAGTGATCTTTATTATTGTTATCATTGAAGTGACATCATTTATTGATCTGTTCATTGTCCTATATTATATCAATGAAGATGATCTTCAGCTATCAGTTGAAGCTGTTGATAATGGACTAAATAATACTGAACTAGTTGTCTAATATTATATGGACGTTTTAAAATGTTTATTAGTTAGTTCTAATAGTGTTTGTTAGATGTTTAGTTCGTTGATTCTTGTGTTTTTTATAGTACATGTACATATTTGTGATTGTAATGTAAATTAATAGTAATGATATTTTTCATACCAATAAATGATAATATTACATTTGACCAAATTGAAATTAATAAACATAACACAACTCATTAGTTTAGTATATTTCAATAGCTAGTTAACATTTGATAGATATAGTATATCTGTAAACAATTCTGACATTAATGGTCAATGCATTACTTTATATACATCTTCTAAAGTAAATCTCCCTAGTTGTTAATAAATCAACAAACAATTTGAGATTTGCCATTAGATTAAGTTGCTGACTAAGACTTTGGGATAAGATAGCAGTCTATTAATTACATGTATCATAATAATTATATTTAAATATCATTCTGATCACGACAACCATGAACACACACAAATACACATAACTTAACTACAACAGATCAGAGATAGTAACGTATTTCAATTATTATCATAATGACTGTCAATCATAACTAACAGTGATGAAATCTAGCCAACATACAGTCCTGTCCTCATGTAGTGAAAGTTCTTTTAATTAGGAATGTACAGAATGATTATATCACTACGAATCTACATTGATGTAACTTGGCATTTGTCATTTTTATTTGACATTTCCTTAATTTGCCAAAAACCATTAGAACTGATTTTATCATGAGTACCCTATGAAGCAACTTGTTATGATGTTAGGAGTGTATGATACAAATTCTATAATGAGTTGTAACAACTATATGTTAATTATATTTTGTTTTTGGTACTACTTAATTTTTGGATTGAATCATGGACTCAACAGAGTCTACTAACTAGGACACCATTCCAGCTCTAGCTTCAAACTCAAATTAATATTGTTGGATAAGTGTCACACCCCATAGGTATAATCATATTACAACATACACTACTTAGAGACACCTTAAAACAGTTTGGTTGGGACCACATCTAAAAGGAAGGGGCCCCCCCCCCCCCCCCCCCCCCCCCCCCCCCCCCCCCCCCCCCCCCCCCCCCCCCCCCCCCCCCCCCCCCCCCCCCCCCCCCCCCCCCCCCCCCCTTATACTAACTAACCTCCCACAGGAAGGCTACATGGTTTGTTCATCATTAGTATATTCTGACATACTGATACGAGAATAGCTGCTATATCTAATAATACCAATCACAAAGGTACTTGTCAATAGTAAGATTATAGACATGGATTCATCTTAGAATTATCAAACAACCCCCTTTCTATATGCCAAACTTTATCAATGTATTAATTAACAGCTAGTACATGTACATATACATGTACATTACAACAACATGGTATATCAGTGAAGTTTGTACTGTGATAAGATTAACAATATTATTCCTCAAACAAATATTTATTACAAGTACATGTATTAAATGTATCTGGAGGCTTTCCTTGAAGGGAATATATAATATTAGCTTCACTAATTACATGTACTATTGTATTATTATGTCATGTAGTAATGTTTCTCACACACATTACTATAGCAACTATTACAATGATAGTTAACAATGCTGTCTAATGATATCCCAGCAGACTTGAATTGTGTTGATCTAAGCACTCGTTAAATGAAGAACGTTATGCATGAGTCAATAACACCCTCACATTTTTGTGGTTCTCTGTCAATTGTTCTTACTCAAGGCCTAAGATAGTAATCTATTTATTACTGTTTACAATATAGTAGGAGGTATCATGAAGAATTGGCTAATTAAATAACTAACAGACAACTCTTGTGAGAAGAAAAACACCTGAGAAGACTAACACATAGCTTCAAAAAGAGGGTGTGTCGGGAGAGAGGCTAGAGGTTATACTACCTTACAAATTAAGGACTGCAACGATATAATTTAGTTATGTATTTGTCTAATTTGACATAACCCTATCTAAACATCTGTGTTAAAGTAACTATATGCAGTCATAATGAATTGAATTTTTTCTTAAGTATTTGAAGGTAACAAACCTACAAACTCAATTGTTCTACAAAAGCTTACTTCATTTAAAGCTAGATTGTTAATTGTAAGAAGATTAAGTTTAAACATACAACTGATAAACCAATTCAATAATTCATGACTTGTAACTTTAACTAAATGGATCAACATAGTCTCATTCTTGTATAGTCACTTGATATGTGACATCATAAATATTTATATAAAACCATAGATGTTTTTGTGTTAAACTAACCTCCTACAGGAGGGCTATGTGGCTTGTTCATCATTAGTATTCTGACATACTGATGCAAGAACAGCTGCTTTATCTAATAATACCAATCACAAAGTACTAACCAATAGTAAAATTGTAAGATTGTGTGCATGGATTCATCTTAAAATTATCAAACAACTCCTTACTACAATAAACATAAAAATTCATTTAGTGCTTTAAACTTGTAAGGTATCTTGCATAGGAATCTATACAAGCTAACTACGCACATTTAGTCACAAAGGCAAGTTAATCAAATTACATAAAACACATTGAACTATATAACTGTCACAGTATATACCACATGTGGATACGAGGTACAATGAAATACTTTAATGTGATTCACTATGCACGCAGTAGTTACAAATTAAGTGAAATAGATTGCTTTTTGTGGCCAAGAAGAGTAGTTTATGAAATTCAGATTTTATGGGTAGAATGATGCATGGGTAGATACACTCAATATATAATTTACACAAGTGAGGTCAAAAGGTCAGTCCCAGTATACCAGTCCAATGATTACAAACAGCCTATATGCATATTAACAAAAATGCTATTCAGTAACCATGACAACATTCCAGTCATGTTGTCATGGTTACCAGGGTTACACATTTTATTGACATACATGTAAGTGGTTATATTTCACAACATCAAAGACAAATAATTAGTCTTCTTAACTAATCAGTAGTTACATATCACCAAACAACAACACTATACCCATTCCTTTATTAGATATTCTAGAGTTAGTTATAGTTGTCTAGCTTATTGAAAAATGGCCTAAATGAAAACTAAAACTCTACATTATTAGAAGCACACATTAACTAAAAGTAGAATAGCTACACACATACATACACATGTTAATTAGACTAGTTCAAATTCTCTTATATAATATATCACTTGTATATAAGAGTCTCATTTTTGTTTTTTGAATTTTTGTGTATACATCAACGTATACACATATAAAAGATGGCCATGTTATCACATAAAATTGATAATGCATGACCTGAAATGGAAACACAGAGTACATAAAGTACAATATGTGCAATACATAAAGACATTAAGACAACGAAATACTTTAGTGTGATTCATTAAATGTAAGTAGTAGCCAGAAAGTCCAATTATTGCTTAACTCATTATTACCTAATAGGGTTTTGTGTTCATATCAAACCCATACATATTGTCAAATAAGCAAAATATAGCTCCACTAATTACATGTACTGTTGTATTACAATGTCCATGTAGTAATGTTTCTCACACACATTACTATAGCAACTACTACGATGATAGTTAACATTGCTGTCTAGTGATATCCTGGAAGGCTTAATACTGTGCTGAATTGTGTTAATCTATGAGAAAAAACAATCCATAAACTGAAGAAATACAAATTCATGTTATGCATACCGTAAGGGTACAAATTTTCGAGGGTTTAAATTTTCGTGTTTTTTAAGTTTTGCTTTATTATTTAAATTTCGTGGGTATTAATTTTCGTGTTTAGTGGGTGTTGAAGTATTAATTAATGGGTGTGGTGTCAGACACGTGTTGTGAACACAAGTGTGATTTTCCTGAAGTATGGCTACGTATTCCATTGAATCCATGGTGAGAGGGTACCATGTATACAAGAAAATCTGGGAGGCAGTTGACGGAGAAGTACTTCAGTGTAAAAAATAGAAAGAAGTAACTCTTTACAGTAGCCGTTATTTACATGCTTTATTGAGATCACGTGATTATGCGTGGGTGGAATAAAAGTTAAATTTCGTGCTAAAACAACAAACCACGAATATAGCGAAATTAAATCCCCCACGAAAATTTATACCTTTACGGTAAGTCAATAACACACCTACATTTTGTGAGTACATAACAGTCAGGGTGGTTTCCTGTCAACTGCTTTTACTCAAGGCCTATGGTAAGTATTCCATTTAATACTGTTTACAATAACTACAATGAAGTGGTTGATATTCTGAGAATTGGCTAATTAAATAAAAATATCACCTGAAAGTTACATAAACATACAATTAATGTCAATGTCATTTTTGCAGATATACATGTACAGAATCAATACAATACACACTTGGTAAAATATTTAATCCAATTAGATTTGTGTCTATTACAAACAGAAATCAGTAGAATGTACATTTTATGCTTACTTTAGGATGATAAAGGTTTGAATAATGCATTACATGCAGCAATATAAGTAACAGTGTATACAATGAATTCCTTCAGTGGCTTCTTACAAATTAAAACAATTTGAATAGAGACAAAGACACATATGTATCTTATCAAAGAGCTTCCTGTCAGATCAAACATTAACTTTTAGGTTGACAAAGTACAAAGTCCAAGCTTTCCACTAAGCTCCAGAATACATGTACAGTAAATGTATAACATCATTTCTGTAAGTTTAGTATAGTCTTTATAAATGTATGTTCTAAGTAAATTTGACAAATTTGTGAAATAAGAAATGACTTTTCACTGTAAAGTATCTTTTTTTTTGGTAATGATAACACAGATACTTCAGATATGTTATAGTAGATTGTCATTCTGCTAATGTAAATGTATAAAAATAACAAGGACATGTACTTTTAGTTATTATGTTACAAGTGTATATGTACATGTGCCCAATAGCCATTGGCAGGTTGTTATGGGAGTGCTCTATATAAACACCTGAGACACTTGTGGAAGTAAAGTTGGAACTATAACATAGTGTAAGAAGTAATGATGAACTGAAAACAATGTTGTTATAAATACAATTAATATTGGCATAATATTTTATAACTAATTATATTGCTTGGAGGTAATAAAAATATGATTTTGTCCTTTCATTCATGTCAGTATAAATAATTATGCAACCTCAGCAAACACATTACTTGTGATTTTCACACTGATCACACTAATTGTGCTAATAACTTCAACAATTATTATAGTATCCTTATGAATATAAGTAGGTAGTATTTGCCATGAACCAATGATAAGATGATTGATTATTGTAAATTTGAATGCCATCATGTATAACTGTTGTAAGGAATCATTCATGGACACTGGTTTTCCACCTACACACATTATGATGAACATAAAAGTTTGTTTAGTGCTTTAAACTTTTAAGGCATCCTGACTAAGGAATCTATACAAGGTAACACTACATACATTTAGTCCCAAAGGCAAGTTAATCAAATTACACTATAGATTGAAGTATATAATTGTCATAGTATATACTGCATGTGGATATGAGGTGCATACATGTGGATATGAAATACTTTTGTGTGATTCACTAATGCAAGCAGTAGTCACAAAGTCAATTATTGCTTAACTTATTATTATACCTAATAAGGTTTCTGTGTTCATATCAAACCAATACACAGTGTCAAATAAGCAATATATAGATGACACTCTAATTTCATTGAAAATCTGTATGACACCATTGATATAAAGATTCCAGTCATGTTGTCATGGTTACTGAATATCAAATTTTGCTAATATACATGTAAGTGAATAGATTTCCACAACATCAAAACAAATAATCATGTTGGATGTCTTGACAAACTCTACACCTAGATAAAATTCTACCTATTCTCTGATAAGTTCTGACCACTAAGCTAGTATGTACATATACTCTTACAAATTCTGACCACATAACTAAGTTGCACCTACTCTCTGACAATCACTGACCACATAGCTAAAGTTCCACCTATTCTCTGACAATCACTGTCCACATAGCTAAAGTTCCACCTATTCTCTGACAATCACTGAGCACATAGCTAAGTTCCACCTACTCTCTGACAATCACTGACCACATAGCTAAGGTTCCACCTATTCTCTGACAATCACTGACTACATAGCTAAGTTCCACCTACTCTCTGACAAGTTCTGACCACATACCTAAAGTTTACTCATTCTATGAAGCTCCAACCTCTAGCAAAATTTAGTCTGACTATGCTAGAACTAATTGACATACCAGTAGAAGAGCAATTACATCAAAAAACAATATATTTCCATGTAATAATCAACTAGCGTGTTCCTAATAAAACATTGTAATAACTTTAGAGATTATAATATATGGAAACATACTAATATTATTAACACTATTCATGTATAGATCAGAATTGCAATACAATGATATAAATGTCAACATGTGTGTAGATTTACAAACCCTGGTGGTACTATATACCTACACATTGCTGTGGTTTACCAATCAAAGTTATTATAATGCTTCTATATAGATATACAGGAACCTTAAACATTATCTATTACCTTATTATAGTATAATGGTTACAATAATATTTAACTAAGTTTAGAAAAACTCAAGAGATTCAAAGCCTTTTTTTAACAGAACTGTCTCATTAGTTCCACTAGTAGTGCCAACAGTCTCAATAATTGTGCTGGTAACTTAAACAAAAGACTGTTGTCACTTTCCATGTCTAAAACTTTTGTTTATTCCTAATAAATCTTTTTACATGTCCTTATTCCATAGATGGCTACTAGTTACATTCTATGTTTAGTTAACTCACATGCATCCATATGTAGTATGACAAATCTATGAATAACGCATATCACTACGTAAACTTATATTAAAGACAAGAATAACAATACCAAGTTAAGATCAATTAATTGTTTGCTTTTATTACTTTTCTAACCAGCTAATTGGCAAAATACAAGCAGATATATTATAAATTCCTTCTTCTCTACATTCTAAATAAGTGTTATTGTACCTTTTCATGTATGTGTTATTTAAAATAAAACATACATGAGAAGGTACATAGTAATCATATAACTTCTCTTGATATGTGTTTGAAAGGTTATGCATAAAACAAACAACATAGTCTTCAAAGAAATAATGGTTACTATAGTTACCATGTATATACATTATACATAACAACAGTTATATGTTCATTGATGTGTCTTCTTTACTAGTTACATAATTATTAACAAGGAAAAGTATCTTGTGGTGTAGTACCATGAAACAGGTATAATTGATATACGTAGTCACTAGTCATAACAACAAACATAATTTTATAAATAAATCTTGAAAGTAGTAGTTTATACTATAACATATTATGAATAACCTATTAATTAGAACAATATGATATATATATATATATATACTAAATCTTTGGCTTAATCTGATATGTTCATGCATGAGCCTTCATATATATTGGATACACTATGATGTGTATTTTGTTGTTTAGCATATAAGGGTTTCATCTGATAGTCTAGGATTCATGAAGGGATTCATAGTTGACTAAAATGGTTTCAGTTGATAGTCTACAAACTATATGACTGCTTCATAGTTGGACTACATAAATTAAGACATAATGGCTTCATCTGATGAACCCATGCATGACAGCTTTCACTAAATGTTTAATGAACTATATTATGTCTCTAAAACAGACTGTGAGAAAGACAGACAAGACAGAGCTAAGAGAAGAGAAAATGTGTGTTTGTGTGTACATGTGTCTCATCTGCTTTTTCATCAAAATTATGTTTATAGGTAAGTACATGCCACATGTGGTCTAATTTGACAGACTACATTAATCTCCAATATCAAAATTAATGAGTATAAGGAACAAATTGGTCATCTAAATGCTATTTCACGTATTAATAAAATGTACAATTTCAAGTAAAGGGAACAGACTACAGTTTGTATACTTATACTTGTGTAGTTTGTATTTGTATGTCAATGAAATATGCCTTATATGGTACTTGGCTACATAACTACATAGCATGTCATAAGACAAAGACATAGTGGTTACTGGAAGACATATACATTATTAGAGAAGCCATATACTTCCTAGTCTATATTCTCTTCCTACTGACTAAACTTGTATAGAACTTTTAGTATTACTTGGATTAGTACATAGCTAATGTTACTAGGATACAAAGAGTAGAATGCTACTTTCCCCATGAATGATATACTATTTAAGAGGCTTTCGATTTGTTAAAATTGTGTGAAATTACTTTAATAATATAACATACCATTAGTAAGTGATAACATAGTCCATCTTGAGGAGTGGTCTTAATGAATTAACTTTCCTAAACTCTGCCCACCACCACTTTACAACCTGGTCTAGTCCAATAGAAAACAAGATAATCTGAAGAATTGTTTCCTACAATTAATTGATAAAGATAATGTAATATATACAATGTGCATGTACATATGTATACGAATTGAGTATAGTGATCTGACAAATGACATTGTAAATAAATAAGCTAAGGTGTCACATATATAAGCTATGTCTATATATATATATATATATATATAAACTATATATATATGGTCAAATGTATAATTATATAAAACACTTTGCTATTCTCTTGTGAACACTCACTGACGCCAGGGTTGTGTCAAGCACTTTTGGGCTTAAGCATTAATGGGCTAAATCACAGTTTTGAAGTGCTTCAAAGCCTTTGTCAATTTAAGCATAAAGTGTTAATTGTCCTGTGCTTGGGCTTAAGTATTTAAGTCTAAGTGATGAAGAAAAAAAGATGAAACTCAAGCTCAAACAAAAAAATGAAAACTTTGACTAGAAGGTTTTCAAAAATATCAAGAATAGCTGAAATTTTATTTGGTATCACAGCTCATCTGCTGTGTCGAGAGACTTTTCAGTAAATGCTGGAAAGATATATCGCCCAGAAAGATGTCAACTTAGTGACACAAAATTTGAACAGTCAATGTTTATTAGATCTAATTAAAATAATGAAATAACTACATGTATTATAACTCGTTGCTAGTTTAGATGATTAGAGTGAAAGTGCTTTAAAGTAATTAAGTACTCTAACAAAGGGCTTGTGCTGTACTTGACGTAAAATGAAAGTGCTTGTGTTCTACTTAAGCACTTTTCCCAAAGGGCTTGACACAACCACTTGCTCACATCACGAGTGAAGGTTACAGTACTTGGTTTACTGCACATATTACTAATGTTTACTCTTAGTACAAATGCACTATAACTTAATAATATTTTAATCATCTATGACATAATTTAGTACAGTGGTATATATGTGTATATAGATACAGCAGTGGCTATAAAACACTTTAAATTTAAGCTTAGTATTGCTTATATACCAAAGTCATGGTAAACCTATAATGTAAGACAGAAGACAATCAAAAGATAGTTTACAAAGAAATACATAGCTACTATAGAAGCCCATATACATTCATTATTATTACAACTCTGCTATAGTTGCAACAAATTGACCCTCCTATAAAAGAGCTAGCACATTATAGTCAAATGCATAGTTGAAGCTAATCAAGAAACTTGGCATATAAGAACAGAGAAGTCATTGCAGCAACTGTTTATTTACAAGTTTTCTTAAATAATGTAAGGAATAACTATATAAAGAAGTCAAGCAAAGTCTGTTAAATATTAGTGAACGTCTAACAAGTTAGCCAGCAGTGAGCAGCTACCAAGAAATATTGTATTTCAACAACTGAATACAACTGGATACTTAATGGTAAGTCAAACCTATAATATAATAGTTCCTCTAAGTTAAGTGCTATTAGAAATAGATTGATATTATTACTGTTATTGCATTAAGAGAAATTATATACTACTAAATCAAATGAAAGTATTGAGGGTCATGAAAAAATTTGAAAAAAGGAAAGAAAATAGCTTGAAAATGTTATGTAGCAAAGCATTAGAAAAAAGATAACTATAACTTTTAAGGATGCTTGACGCAAGAAGGAAAGTTGCTTTTTAAATCAAATCTTGTACTAACTAATAGCAAAGACAACTTCATATATACATGTATCATTCTTTAAACTATATAGACATTTCATGTTACATCTATTGTCTCAACTATACTACGTACTAGTAGTACATGTTATGTCTTTCTTAGGTCCATTAGCTAGAGAAGTGAAAACTAGCTGATTATATATATTATGTAGTACAATGCCATAGTGTTAATTGAATACAAGGGTATATCTAAAGAAAGGCTGGGTTTAAGTATTACTTTACTCTTTCCATGATTCAGATAGAAGAGAAAAATTTAATGATATCACTATAATTTATTATTATGACACAGATGGCATTGCTATTACCTATGTAGTGGCCCTGTTATAATCACACGTTTGTTTCTGTGATTACATGTACAATCCTAAAATTTGTAATTAAACTGTCTTACCCTGTAATCCTGAACATATCACAGTAAACTTGACGGTAAACGCTATCTGGTAGGCACCGGCTCCAATAACTAAGTAGCGACCGTTGATCATCTTAAATTGACTATTAGACTCAAGACTATAATTAGTTTTCTTCAATATTCTCTTGTACACAATTTTAAGTACACAAACTAAGCGGCGTCTTCATCATATACCATGGCAACCTGGCAATTCTATGATATAAACTGAGCATGCTCAGTAGGGAACAAGCATGTTAGGATTGTTAGCATAACTGCGCAATACTAAACTTTGTGTTGAAAACGACTTCATTTGTTCATTACAGGCTGACATCAGAATTATAGTTGCCACTGGATTATCTCCCGTTATTTCTGTTTTCATCACACAAGTTAATGATGACCTCCTGTACACTTCATCATTAGAGTAGGGAAAATATAGTTACCCTTATATATTCATTTTAATACCAAGTTTTTTTTGAATTGAATATTACTTCATTTGTTTCATTACAGGGTGATTTAAGGATTACAGTCATCACAAGAGTATCTCCCTTTACTTCTGTGTTCATCATACTATATATTAATGATGACCTCCTATACCCTGCTGGGGATACAAGCACAAGACAATGGGCTAGAAAAAAACTGAAATAGTTGTGTAATATATATTACACTATGTATAACATGCACTTTATTTTTTGTTGTACAATGATTGTTAATATTGAAAAAATATCAGTATGTACTAATACAGCACTAGGTGTGGTCAGTTGGTATAACTTGCATTATTGGGTATGTTGAATCCTTTTCATCTTTATCTTGTGGTATCATAAAAATGTTTAATGGTTACATGGACAGCTTGCTTCCGTTTCTCTCATTATAGGGTGACTCATATCTTGCCTGTAATGTTGGGTATCCGGTGATGCTTGACTTGCCACTTTCATGAATTGTTATTGCAAGAAGTATTCTGCAATTATAAGAACCTATGACAAATTCTTACTAATAGCCACATTCTCATTATTACTACTAAAATGACAAGCCACATACAAACTAACATACTATAATTAGTATTATCTCAATACACAACTAATTTATTATTCTAATAATCACAAATAATACTAACATATTTCCTGTCAAATGCTATGTAAGTAGTTATCAAGAGACATATCATCATTTAATTAAAGATCAGAGTGTGGTGTGTGATTATGATTTCAGTTTTATCTAACATGGCCAATAACGAAAGTACATTTATATATTAATTAATATCTCTTATATACACAAAATCATATATTATTGAATGAGCATTATCTCTTATACTTAGCAAATAAATGTTCAATTACATTGAAATTTATCATTTATAGGTTTTTTGGATAGATAGTCATAACTGAATTAAATGTTTCAATACAACCTTGAACTGACAATTTAAATTATGGTATTAATTGAATGACTACATTCTCAATGAATGAGGTAAATGAACAATTGATATAGAAATCCATACTTTAATGTACTGCCTTGATTTTTAAAACTTGAGAGAGAGAGAGATTGTCTCCTCTACTGATAACCAAAATTACAACAACATGCTATGTAAGTAGTTATCAATATCTTTCTTACTGTTCTTATTTCCATTAAGAGTAGTATTTCTATAGAAATCATTAAAATAGAAAATGAAGAAAGAACTTAATATGAAATCAAAGGAAATGATTAAGTGCACAAACTGGCAGGTCTAACTTATACTTCCCCACATAGTAATGCATAACTTCCAGATAGGCAATGAAATTCTGGAAATAGACACCTACCAGTGAAGTTATCAGACAAATGAAACCAGATAATGTTGCATAGCTGGAATTTATTTAATTGCCCATGTACGTATGTAGGTATGATTTGCGATAGGAAATGAACTCTTAAAAGACACATATGAAGTACAATGAAGTCATTGAAGTTATCAAAAATGATATTACTTACTGCCATGAATCCAGGTCTCCTATACTGTATAGAAACAAATTAATTCCATTAAAGATCACTAACACTGTTAGCACTAACATTGTCAATACTGAGATACTTAGTTGTGTATAGTTTAATTCATTCCTACAAATCTGATGTTTCCATTAATAATTTTTTATTTAAGCTTAGATATAGTTCAATATATTCACATATCAATATTATAAAATATTCTCATTATCGTTGGATATCAGCTGCTTAGTACATCTTAATATTGGATCAAAACTGATCTTCATGATAAGTGAATATTGTGTGTTAATAGTTATGGTAGCATTTGGAAATAGAAGTACTGTATTTCTGATAATGAGATCAGCCAATTTATATATTAAATTGTAATAGTTCATTCAATTTATAAACTCTCTATATGGATAACAAACCTGAATTATACTAGTGATCCTTTATATAAACTATTGCAGTCTTGTTGGAAAAACACTACTACAACTATCAACTCCATATAAGAGAAAGATCAAGGTTTCATCCATTAAATGTGGCTAAGATAAAGTTACTGTTTATAATGTCCATTATTTATACACAAGGTGACATCATCAACGAAGCCTTTAAATGTTTTGTCCTGGTGAACACTATAAATGCTTCATTTGGTTAGCCTTATAAGGCTTTCATTTGGAGGACCTCATGAAGGCTTCATCTGATGACACTGAAAGGCTTCATTGTTGTTAGGTAATGTGGACCTACTAAGGTTCATCTGTAGCATATTTAGGCCACTAATACGATTATCATCTGACCACTGTGATGAAGTTAGCCCTCATATGGTAGCCCATACTGAAGGTTGGATCAGATTTTTTATCTTATATCAAGTAACAAACAGGGAAGAAAGGTAGTCTGTTCATTAAGTGATATTCTGTTATTCAGTAAGATACAACGTTACTATCTCGTAGTTCTAATAAATAATCACAAAGTTATGTACATGTACATGTATTACACATAACACACATTTGTATTTGTCCTATAATACAGGTAAATACATCTAACTACTAACCTGGTAGACGTCCCTCAAACAGATCCTAAAAACAAGACTGATACGCCTCAGGAGTTAACAATTGACAGCTATTACTAATAATAGAGTAATTAATACCTAATGAGGGGAGGGAGAGAGAAAAACCTTAGCA
>NW_024533955.1:0-10000 GCF_016097555.1 Gigantopelta aegis | reverse complement strand
TTAAACTTAATCCAAGCACCTTTTAATAATTATTAATTCAAAATATAATATGTGTTCATACACGTACTTATACCACAGAGGCATATATGATGGGTCTAGAGTAGCATTCATATATACTGCAGTGTCTAGAGGCCATGTTAAATCAAGCCTGCTCTTTCATGGACCAAAAGTTAGAAGATAGATGGGTTTATCAATTTGAACAAAGTGTATTTTTTTATTTAATGACAATTTTCTTCATCTGATTGAATGTTAGACAAGGCAAAGCCTTGAAAAACTGGTGGACCAAACAAAGAGTACATAATTGTAAACAGATAATGACGAAAGGTAACCGTACCAAGACTTAATCTTTGCATAGCTCTGATCTGTTCACCACCAGAATGTTAATCTGCCGGATAGATCACTGTGAGTTACCTTTATCTGTTAGTTTATAGCACATAATTGATTCATTCTGATAGTCTAGGGCTTCCCCCCAGATGAACCATTCATGGTTGGACTACATACCACAGATGTTTCAGCTGAACAGTCTAAAGAGTACTGTATGAGAGCTTCAAGTACTTCATAGTTGTAACATTAAAATAGTCCTCGGGTTTAACACAATACAAGTTAGACGCATCTTGGATTAGCAAATAATGTAACTAAGTCACCGTTCATTCAGTGTAACTCTAAATAGATAAAAAGGAAGACAATAACTACTTGAACACTGTCTTCTAAATATAAAGGGACAATATTGTATATGTATATTGTATGCCGTAATATGTTTATGTGTACATATGTATATTTCAATATCTAAGCTTTATATAATCAATTGTCATTAACCGCCAATGAATGTGCTGAGAATTTTTTCCATTATTCCTGAAATGACAGGGGCTTCTCCAGGAAGATGAAATGACTCTAAAAACTCTCTCAAAGCATCTACTAATGTCACATGATGGAACATGAAACTCCTAAAGTGATATAACACCATCATGTAAAATAGCTTACTACTGTTGTGTTAGATAGTCTTGTTCACATAGATGTACAGTATAAAATAAAGGCTAAATAATGAATATATGATAATCATCATGACTATATGATCATAAATATATATGCCTGTATCTACAGACTGACTGACTATTAGTTATTTGTTATACCAAAGATAGTGACAATTAACCACAACACTGGATAATCTATGACACCCAGATAGGTTCCATCTATCCTGTCAAAAACTTCTAACCATGCCACCTAAGTTCCACTTGTGCTCAGACAACTTCTAACAACATACTTAAAGTTTTAATTATTCTATGACAAGGTCTAACTTCAACTGGCAATATTTTGTTATGTTAAATTTAATTGACATTATCAGTAGAAAAGTAATTACATCAAACACCATTATATACACATAAAACTGTACATTAAATAATTTAAACATGTAGTACAATTATAAGTTGAAACTAATAATAAAGATCTTACATGACATAATTCTCTAGTATTACTGTGTTCCTTCTATCTCCCAAATAATCTCCTAACATTTGTTTATTAACAGCTGGATTCTGATGTAAGAATTGTGCTACTTCAACAGGATCTAATGATGTCTGAAGAACACCTTGCTCCATGAGAAAGGCCATGCCCTTTGACGCTTTTTGGTTAAACATTTCAGTACCAGTAGTTATCAACTAAAAAATAAAATATAATTATATTATACAAAGTGGAATATCTTGCATAGATACTCAGAATGTCTCTAAATTCAGGACACCTGTTCTAGATACACACAGTACATGCAGTTAAATGCACCATACAACCTCTATACGAAGGTAACTCTATACTAGGAAAATTTATGTCCCTATATTGTCTAGTATCAAGTGATTCGACTGAAATGTTTCTATAATAGTAATCAAATAAGGAAGAATAGCCCCATTAACACAAATGCATACATTTACAAAGGGTTAACAACAGTGGTTATCATATAGAATACTAACACAATAGGTAAATAGACAAGAATAACTCACATCACACCTGGCATGATTACATCAGTATACAAGGGAATATACCAAACTGCCAGAAGATGTTTTTTAAACGATTCTTTACTTTATATGTGTGTAAATATCCATAGACAGACTACTGTAATATCATACAGGTTGCTTTTAATGTCATTGTAATATTGAATGAATGTCCTTTCAAAGTATACAGATCCCTAATCAAGACAATTACCACAAAGTACAAATAAGTACTAATATTTACTATAGGCATTTTCAATGAGTCTACTGTCTCAATACATCTGTTACATTTAGTTATGCAATTGTAGTTCAGAACTGTGTTTAAGGTAAAACAAAAATAAGTACCAACTTTTTTAATTGTCTTGACTTTAATAATTCAGAGGGTGTCCCTGGATATACCTCTTTAACAAGTTCATCATATCTTGTAACAAATTAGGCTCTGAATGTGACATATCATGTGATGCTAATGTATCTGATATCTTTGCCCCTTTGTTAGGTTTTAATTGATGAAAAAAGACAAGTCCTGCTGACTCAGATAATGTAGATTGAGGTGTGTTATGGGTAGGTGTGGTCGTGAGGTCATGTGACTTGTCAAATGATCCAAGAGCAAGAAATTAAACCAAAACAATGTGTCCAATGCTAACAATTAGTGGAAGTACTGTTGGGTAGAGCTGGGAAAGGCTTGAGAGAGAGAGAGAGTAGAGAGAGAGCAGAGAGGAGCTCTAAATGTCACTCACATATAATATAATCCTCACTTAAATAATAATTTGGTTAATTTCTCACACACATTACTCAGTAAGTATTGCAGTATAAGTTAACATAGAGCTCAGGAATAAATCCTAATATTGACAGAACTAAAACAGAAGTAATATAAGTACAATGATACCATCATATTACAGTATATAATGTTTGTACATTATCATAGACAGAATATGTAGTATTGTTTTTTATATACAAGACTACATTTATATACCTGTATTAGACATTCAAGAGTTAGTTCCTGTTGTCCAGCTTGTTGACGAGAATACTCTGTTTGTAAAATTGTCATTAATTTAGTGAGAAACCACTACATACACAGAAAAACAGAGAGGATTATAATAAAATATATTGCTGTCGAAATAATAGCATATTAAGTCAATAGTTAGGGCAAACAAACGATATATGTAGTGACATGAAGTGACCTTCTTATACTATAAAGTACATGTTGATTGAGATTGATCAGTCAACCAATATCATAAATATATATATATTTTTAGCATCTACTTAAATAATACCTCAAGTTGTAATTTTAAATGTTGTCTGCAACCTGTCAATAATAAGTAACAGTTTCTTAATGCTCTACTGAATAGACCTAGTGACTCATGTTGTAATAACTATAGAGAGAGAGAGAGAGAGAGAGAGGAGAGAGAGAGAGAGAGCGAGAGAGAGAGAGAGAGAGAGAGAGAGAGTTTACTCAAGGCTATTAACACTCTCTAAGCAACACAATACAAAGAGTGGTGAAGCAGGAAGTAGAATTGAACCATAAACATACACGCCCACAATGTAGTAATAAAGGCAAGCAGGCATGTCCCACACCATCCCTACTCAAGCACACTCAAGGTGAACTTTATTACACTTCACAACAACTATAGTATAGTAGTGCTACTCTTTCTGTATTATCCAGTGAAAGAACTGCAAGTTTGCAATTGGAGAACTAGAAGAGTCATTATAATTAAACTATATAAGCTACTCCAAAAAGTAAAGTGTTGCATGAAAGATATCTTGTAAAACTGATGTAAAAAATAAAAACCTTTTATAGCTTTTAAATTTTGGCTAGTTATAATGATATATGCATAGATATTGGTTCAGCAATTCTTGCTACAATCTAACACTGTATTAGTATGGATTAAACCAAATGTCCTAAATATAAGGATGTTCCTTTTATTCTATTTTATGAGAGTTCACTGTAATGACAGTTTTTATTTATTATCTGTAGATATGATGATATTCTATGTATACATTTCGAGTGTCAATTCATCTATGGTAGTAGTGATTATAACACCTGATTATAATTATAATTATTATAATTATTGTGATTATAATACTGAAAACAACCTATGAAGATGATCTTCCTTATCCTACACAGTGTGTAATAGTGGGAAAGATTCTCAACTTGTAGTGTGATTTTTACTTATCAAACAAACTTCTGCATTGTATACTATAAAACATAAAGGACATGTAAAACCATTCCAGTGTGTGTGTGTTTGTGCGAACTTGAATTCATTTAAACGAGCAATGATACCAATCAACTGATGTCAATGAACCGATTATTATTTAATTAAAGTGTAGTCATTATGTATTTTATTTCCATTCTTTATAATAACAGAAAAGCCCTATTGGCTAAATATATTCACATGAAAATATTGTTTAATTTAAAACCAAAAAATTACTGGCTATTGATGTTGATTTACAATAACAATATTTGGTTATGATTATATCAATTGATATGTTGTTATATCAAATGTTTGTCACAACATGTGTTACAAATGAAATGTGGGAAAATGCATTAAATCTTTCATGTACAAATTGTACAGACCAAAAATTGTGCACATTTTGAGAGGACAGAACATAGCTCCAATATTAAGTAGTTGTTACATGTGTTATGTAATAGTGTGGTGGTTCACTATGATATACACAACTGTACAATTTGCATAAGTGTTTACTACTAGTGCAAAAGGTGTTATCATAACAATAGCTCTCTGCAGTGATTCCTCTAGTGAATATAACATACCATTAGTAAATGATTAACATAGTCCATCTTGAAGAAGTGGTTTCAATGAATTGACTTTTCCCAAAACTCTGCCCATCACATTCTAACATGATAGTAAATAAGATGATCTGAATTGTTCCTACAATAAATGAGACAATGTGATATATACAATCTGTTTGTTTTATACCTACATTATAATGTACATATACTGGAGTGACTGTACATGTATTTCAAAATATAATGACTTACATTATAATAATAGCACGAGTTTAATGTTTTTAAAGAATGTTTAGTTTTCAGTGTTATATATATATGTTGTCCTGTGTGTTATATGTTTTGTTGTCTTGTGTGTCATATGTATAATTGTTTGTGTGTGTATATATATATATATAAAACAGAATTAAAGGACAAAAGAACAGAGCTCTCGCTGTGTTGCTGTTACTCTATACCGAGTTTCACGCGTTATGCGATCGTCAGACAGCTCGAAACTCGGAGTAACAGCAACCACAGCGAGAAGCTCTGTTCTTTTGTCCTTTAATTCTGTTCTAACCCGCCCCCCTCTGTCTAAACGACATCGAGCACTCTTCAACAGACTTAGATACTTCAGTATATATATATGTATATGTTGTAATGTGTTTTTAGAAGTTAGAACATATCTTGTGTTTTATGGACTTAATATTTGACAATAGTTATACAGATATTAAGTCATAGCCATTAATAATAGTAATACATATGTACCCATATATTACTATATTGAAGTAACACATCAATTATTACAATCACTTACATCTACAGCATCTCCTAGTCACTACATTTATTATAGTACTTACTTATCTCTACAGTATCTCCTAGTCACTACATTTATTATAGTACTTACTTATCTCTTGGGTTAATGATAGCAATAAGAAATCTCAAGACTTCTCGTACACAAGGCATTCCATGAGGATCTCCTGTATCCTCTCCTGTTCTTTTATTTGCTGGAGTAAATCGTACACCTCTACTTGAAGTGAATGTACGAGCCATGATCTATTGTAGAACTGAGAGAGAGAGAGAGAGAGAGAGAAAGAATAATTTCAAAAGAATTTACTAATAGTATAATTATATTGTTCTCTTTTATGCATATATTACATTGTTTATCAATATACATGTATTAATGTTTCTTTTAATTCTTAGGATATCTATACATAATGTCTAGTTTATTACTATGACATTTTGTTTGTGAACATAATTTGAGAAATTAGAATATACACCCCCCATATTAAACATGGTGACAATATATACATGTATACATGTATTTGTGATATACATAAGTGGTTGCTAGGTATCATTCATACATGTTACTGCTCACAGAGTATGTATTAATATACATACTTGTACTGTACCTGTTCAGAGAGAGTTTTCAGGTGATCCATTAGACTGTGGTGATATGTTTACAGATCCTTCACGTTTCTGATCATCACTATCGGAGGTTTTACCTCTCATCTTTCTCCTTTAATCCCTCTCCTTCATCAGATCTAGTAGTCTCATACTCACACAGATCACTTGAACTAGTATAACATGTTTCCATAACAGGTTCATGAAATGACACCTGTATATGAGAAAACATTAATGGTACTAAATCCATATCCAATTACAAAGACTAGTCTTCTGCGGGCACTAAGAAAACAGATGTAAAACAACTGTTACACCAGAAACAGTCTTAGAAGTCTGAAATGCCAGCCCACCAATATAGACTCTTTCATTAAGGTAGTAGTACTGTGGAAGTCAGAAGCCAAATAAATTTTATTATAATAATATTTATATTATATTCTGATATTCATAACACATTCATTAACACATACTTGTGGTTGTTTACATTCTCAAACCATGTTGCCAAAAGATTTAACCTATTATTAACATGGTGTGGTTCCAAGATAATACCATACTTTTCACATTCCAGTGGTTTCGTAGCTAAGTTAATAAGCAGTACAAACTGTTGTACTAAGTACATTTATCTCAGCTCTAATACTATGCACAAGTAAACGTCTTGAACAACCCTACCCAACATACTACGAGTATCCTATGAAGCAATTTTTAAAAATAGCGTTCGGTTTTCCAAAGGCTCTCAAAGATTTGACTCTGATTAGTGTATCTCAGAAAGTATAGCAGTAATTCAAAAACGCTTTCATAAGATTATAGATCTCATAAACTGTAATAGCAAGTAAGTTTCTAATCTAATCGTTACCTATAAGAAGTTTTTTTAAAAATGTACCTTTGTTCTGTACACCTGTTCCTTCCAGTAACTTATGATTGATACGTGCAATTGTTTTAAAATTTTTTATTCGAAGTTGAAGACCACTGATATAATGTAGTAGTCAAAGGATGATATTAAAACAAAAAAATATAGAAATTATATAGAAAAAAATTTAAACTATGAATATTATTAACACCACCATAGACCGCCCCTTAAGGAACCAGATGCTAGGTTAGTAATTATATGCATAAATTTTTAATATTGACATATTATTATCAGCTAGCATTATCTAACTGTGTGAATAGTTTACTGCATTGAATTATATGCACATAATAATATTTCTATTTTACATATCATATAAACAAAACTATTAGAACTAACTTACATGTACTAATTAACATGTACATGTTAAGTGAATATGTTAGCTAAATGTTTTTGTAAATGTCCAATTAAATATGTATTTATAAACAATCTTACAGTCATTATAATTACTTCTTCAGTGGTGTGTCCTCCACCAGATGATAAGTCACTAAAGAGAAGTCGTTCATCTCTACTAATGCGTTTCTCAGCAAACATCTTAATAACTAAGGAGAGAAGTGTGTGTAACTAAAAGTACATACTATACTTATAACATGTACATGGTCATGGTAATGATACATTGATATTAACATGTACATGTATATGAAAGATATTCCTCTTCATTAACACCACATCACAAAAAGGAACAAACAGACTACATCAACTACATCAATTCCTATAATACGACACATTATTAATTATTATTAAGCAACATTATAACAATAATTATTACATCTAGTATATGTGAAGGTACTAAATCTACTCTATTTGTAATTACTTGGATCATCATCCATTTATCCAATACCATCCTATCGTCTATTCAAACATATTCTCATATATTATATCCAAGTACATGTGTTATTTATTTCTCTGTTCTCTAATATAGTCATAAATCTAATATAATATTTTAGTACTACTAACCTGAACTCCTTGTTTGAGATTGTAATAGTATATCACTAAAATCTACATTGTTATAACAACGAAGGCATTTCTCATTGTCATTGACATTTTATTATTTGTCAACCAATTAATAACTGATTTTTGTCATGGGGACCTATCAGTTACCTGATTATGATGTTAGGAGTGTATCCATACAAATTTTATCAATGATTTAAGCGAATAATGAACTCAATAGAGTCAACCACCTGGAGCAAAATTCCAGCTCTAGCTTTAAAAGTCCAATATGTTTTGGATAAATGTCACAAAAAACCCCATATTTGATCATATTACAATATACACTACTTAGAGATAACTTACAAGTTTTAATTGGACCATATAATAAAAATACAAAAAGCTTACAATTGATTGCATTTATTGTGCTGGAAAAAAGATAATACTACACATTCAATACAAAATGTTTGTTCCAAGTTTAATTTCTCAAAACAGCTATGTGTACAGTAAGATGAACTAATGTTAATTTAATATTATCAGTTAATGTATATGTTATTGTAGATATTACCCTTTAACTTTGTGGCTCAACTGAGCTTTTGTGAGATGAAAACACCTGAGGAGACTAGCACAGAGCTTCAAAAAAGGTTGTGTCAGGAGAAGCTAGAGGTTATACTACCTACAAATTAAGGACTGCACCCATATCATTTAACTGTAACCCTATCTAAACTCTGTGTTAAAGTAACTATATGCACATCATGGGATTAAGTATTTGAAGGTACCAAACCTACAAACTCCAATTATTCTATAAAAAGCTTACTTCATTTAACTGTTATTGTAAGAACATTCAATAATTCACAACTTGTAACTTTAACGAAATGGTTTCTTCTTTTTTATATCATTTTGATATGTGACAGCCTAAATATTGTATACAAACCATAGATTTTCTTGTTTTTAAACTAACTTTTCCTATGATGGTATGTGGTTTATTCATCATTAGTATTCTGACATATTGATAAACAAGAACAGCTGTTATTCTAATAATACCAATCACAGTTATTCTAATAATCCAATCACAAGTTATTCTTAATAATACCATCACTAAGTTATTCTATAATACCACAATCAAGTTTTCAATAATTACCAATCACAAGTTATTCTAATAATAACAATCACAAGGTACTTGTAAATAAATAAAATTGTAGGTATGGGTGTCATCTTAGAATATATCAATAATCCCTTTTCTATAATCCCAACTTTAATCATGCATTCATACACAGCTGGTACAGTATATATAACTATGTACATTCCAACAAAAGTGGTATAATCAGTGAAGTTTGGACTATGATAAATTACATTAATTATTCCTCAACAACAATTTTTATTATAAGTCATGTATTAAATGTATATGGAACTTTCCTTGAAGGAAATATTAATATAGCTCCCTACTTACATATACTAATTGTATTATTATGTCATGTATAATTTTCTCAAAACATTACTACAGTCTACTACATGCTAGTAAACTTCTGTCGAATATATCCTACTAAGCAAACCTTGAATGTGTTGATCTCAAGATTGAAAACCCCCATTCTGAAGAATACAAATTCTTTATCATAATCAAACACACCAATTTTGTGATCCCTAACATCATGGGTTTCCTTCAATTATTCTTACTCAACCCTAAGAGTAACTATTTATTACGTTTACAATACACAATATTGGGGAGCTACCCTGAAAATTTGCTAATTAAATAAAAATATCATTGAAAGAACATAAAACATTATTGATTAATTTCACTATTGCAACAACATGTAAAATTAATAGAATCACATTTGGTAAAATATTTAATCCCTTTATTTTGTTCTACACAAAAAGTCAAAAGACTTAATACTTGTTCTTTGGATGAAAATTTTGAATAATAACTACCATGCAATACAATACAATATGTGAATTCCTTATACTTCTTACAATTAAAAAATAAAAATTATAATTCTTGTCAAAACTCCCGCATATTAATTTAGCTTTAGGTACTTTCTAAAGGTGGCTCTAACACATTTCTATTATTAGGGATGGTCC
>NW_024533954.1:0-71641 GCF_016097555.1 Gigantopelta aegis | reverse complement strand
ATAACAATATATAATGACAGCTGATTATTTTAAATAAAAAACTCACATCCTCAAAAATTATTAAAACAGAGATGTTTGGAATTGAGTTTCAGGACCAATGGTTGCCTTCGCCAGACATACCTCCACATTGGAGGGGGAATCTAAACATAAAACTTGTATTAAGACTTGCAGTTATAGTCCAGTTCACCTCTAAGTCTCCTAACTGCCTATGGTACGTTCTACTGTCAAACTAACAGTATCACCTTCATTAATAGAAGCTGCTCGTGAATTACTTGCCAGCAATAATACCAGCTGCATTATCATTATTTAGTATCACTATGGTAACTGTTTTTCATTGTTTGATGATAATAACGATCCTCCTGTTGGGATTAGAAAGATAACTTGAAACGACTCATCTGCTTCTGGAATTGTGTCTCCGAGGACAGAGACAGTGATTGTTTTACTGGTGTCTCCATCTGCAAACTCAACTATTCCACCATGTCCTGTAATAAGAAGTAAAAGTAAATTGTTTATATTATCTATTTCTTTCTCTACGTACCTGATATATCAGCATTGGATGCAGTGATAAACATTATGTTCCAAGTCACATTAACAATCCAAAACTTCCTGCATCTCTTGTAATTGTCATGGTAACAGGAAGACTACCAGCATCAGCTGGTTCTTGCAAGAAGTGTACTGGAGTTGTTCAACATGGAGTCTAAACGTCCATTAGGAGAATCATTTTCACTAATACTAATAAAGTTTGTAGTAGTCTCCAACTGAGGTAGTAGCTGAGCATCTACATTCTCCTCTCCAAATACTGACACACTGGTCAGTTGGGACAGTAAAGTTTTCTCTAAGTTCTGGTGTAGTATCAGCTTTAAACAGTAACAGATATGATAGAGTCACGATAACCAGCTGGTATAGACACATTGCCATTAATACAAATGGAAAATCTTGTTCGGCTGTTGCTAGATGACGAGCTAAAGACCCAGCTGGAAAAAAAACAAAACTTAACCACTATTTTTCAGCACTTATTTTCCTAACCTGTCCTGGGATAGCTTCATAATATAGTACATCAGATCGTGAATATGTTTCCATTGTTAAGAGTTGAACTATATAACTCCACAAAACAGAAAGTGAGTTATCAAATACAAATGCTTCACACACAGAGTATAAGAGAACACAGGATACAGCACATTCATTGATCTTGTCATTTGTATAAAAAACTGCTTGATCTAGTGAGAGAGAGAGTAAGAGATAAACATTAAATATTTCATCAAAATTTACTCTGAAATTTTGGCACTATCAAGAGGAGATTGGTTTGCAACAGGAGATAAAAAATCGATCAAAGAGGCGGGACTGCTGATCTTACATTGTAAAATACTTGAAGATTCCCAAACATACCTCCACTATTGAGAAATAGAAATAGACATTTAGTAAGTGACAAACAACTAACTTCTATAAATGGGCAATATAACAATGCTGTCAGCTGTTTCTTCTGTTGTTAATACCTCCGTTTCATTCATTGAGACAATAGTACCATAT
Organism: Gigantopelta aegis; assembly: GCF_016097555.1. Classification (NCBI taxonomy): domain Eukaryota; kingdom Metazoa; phylum Mollusca; class Gastropoda; order Neomphalida; family Peltospiridae; genus Gigantopelta; species Gigantopelta aegis. The sequence continues at coordinate 70,114 of NW_024533954.1, read as the reverse complement.
GGTTTATCATTAGCCCGGGATTCTAATTTCTGCTCTCCCCTCATCACCTATCCTAGTCACCTCCAGTAGCACTTGTTAATGTCACATAAAATACCTGATATAATAAAGATGTATGATATATTGAAAAGTCAAATATAAACAGGTTCTATTGCTCTAGAAAATTTTCACTTGCTTATTCTAGCTCTCTACTTCTGTGATCTCTGGTATTTTATCAGAAAGAATTGTGATAGTGAAACTACGATCTCTTGTGCCATCAGTAAAGTACAAGTCGCTGACTTGGTCATGTGATATATCGCTAGATACAGGATCACCTATTTAACAAAATATAACAATATATCTGTTATTAGAAACTTTACCATTAGCAGAAGTGACATTGTAATCAACAAAAGAAAGTCCAGAGGGTACCACCCTCTCTTGTAACATTGAGTATAATGTTGTTACTCCAGCGTCTGGTTCTTCAACAGTGACAACTCTACTATCTTCGGTAAATACTACAACGACAATGTACAATATAATTTGTTATTAGTTGGATCTTACCGAAGCTCCATTAGGGTCATCGCTAGTGGGGATAGTGACCGTTGCTAAGGTAGGTGACCCAAACTAGCTCCCACCACTAATAGCTGTTAGACCAACAACAAAACTCTCATCAAATTCAGGACTGTTATCATCTACAATCCCAATACTTAAGGGGCAGAGCTTGCACCATTGGCAATAATATCAGTGCCTTGTAAGGCAGTAACGTCATTAGCTGATGCTGTTATGAGGGAGATTATCCATGATATACTGACCTGGGAGTGTAGTTATAGACACATGTACATGCATATTATATATACCTCTCCCATAGGTACAGCTGTTCTTGACACTGTGATAGCAGAGGTGTCTCCCTCGGAAGCACTGAAAGTAGCAGAACTGAGTTGGAATATACCACGAGCATTGTCGTTCTCATCGATAACAATAGTTGCATTGTTAGCATCAGTTGCCATGGAAACAATTGGTAAGGCTAAAAGAAAAGAGTCAGATAAGTTATATGAAGATATATATATATATAATCACACATACTATCAGTGCCAGATGTATACCCCCAGGATCACTGAGTAACGTAGCATTTATGAGCAAAATATAAAAAACTCTCTGGTATTTCTGGAATACTATCATCCAGAATAGTCACAGAGAAGGATCGACTTGTCTCATGGGAGCAAAGGTCACACTACCAGACACATTCAAGTAATCTTCACCAGGAGATGCAAGACTAAACAAATAATCCTTCAATAAAATAATTTGACAATTCAGTTACTTACTTGTTACCCACGGCATTATCTATACTACTGTAGTAGACTTGTACTGTCCCCTCTATACCAAATTCTCTAGTAACGATGACATTGACTGTACCAATATTTTCTTGTACTACAGTGGTCGGAATCCAGAGGAGATAGAGAAGACACCAAAAGGATAGTCACTGGCTCTGATAGTAAGTAAGGCTACATCATCCCCAGCATCACTAATACGACCATTAGTAGTGTTTACAAAGACGTACTGTGAAGTTCTCATGAAGTTCTGGGGTCTAAAAGTACACAAGATAATAGTTAATTAACTGTATATGTATATATATATAATAGTTAATTAACTGTACATGTAATAGTTAATTAACTGGTACATACCACATCATTGTTTACTGTCACATAAAATATAGCAGCTGTTTGTCCTTCCACAAAATTAATAGTTCCACTAGATGGGGTAATATCTTGTTCACCATTTTCAAATTCCCAGTACACAGAAACACTTCCAACATTCCTTTATTCCCACGGTTACAACATAAGCAACAAGGGTACCACCCTGTTGTTCCGTGACCACTTGAGAGAGATAGGCACTTGAGAAACTAAAGATACCATAAGCATCATCACTAGGATTTATATTGATAACGATATCACGACCAACTCCTAATATTGGTGATCCAGCTGTAAAAATTATAAAGTAAAAGAATTCTTTCTGTCTTACTATATTCTTACCTCCGCCATTACCAGATGGATTACTGAGATTAACAAAGAAGTACTTGCCAAGTTCAGGTGCTGTGTTGTCCAAAATTGTAACCATAAAGCTCTTCACTTGTTCCCCATCGGCAAAAGTGAGACTACCTCCAGTGGGTGTGTAATCTGGAGTCACACCTCCGCTGTAGCATTACCATCCTGTGTGGCATAATCCACTCGAGCAGTACCAACTGTTCCTTGAGCTCTCACAACATAAATGGTTACAGATCCTACTGATTCTTCATATAAATCTGAGGTACTTCAGTAGCCGGAGGGATAGTGTTACCACCTGATATAGGTGATGACTCAGCGAATTGTAGAATTCCATATGGGAAATCATTCTCTGATACAGTAATATTGGTTTCTGTTTGGCTGATATTCAACCATGCTCCACTAGTGGGTGTGGTACTTGGGTAAATATCGTCAACAACTACAGCTGTCAATGTAATGGTAAAGGTCTCATCTAATTCAGGGACAGTCTCATTGATGATTTCTAAACTGAAAGACTAAAAACGATATAAAAATAATTGAGCGCTTTCTTTGCCTTACTTGTTCAATATCATCTTCATCAAAATATCACATTTCCAGTAGCTGACAAAAAGTCGTCAGTTGCTAAAGATCCATCAGTCAGTACTACGAACTTCCCAGCTGACAGTGACACTGCTAAATGTCCCTCTAGCTCTATGATGGTGACAGTGACATTGCTACCCTCGGTAGTTGTCATTGCAACAGAGATGAGGTGGAGAAACCAAACACACCGTTACTGGAATCACTCTTGAGAACTGGAGAATACATGTATATGTACATGTTGTTTCCATGACAACATACTTACCAGTTAATTCAACTGTATTTAGGTCATCACTTATACTGGCTTTTCCGCTGACAGCTACCAAATAAACTTGAAAATCTCAGAAAACTCTGAAATACTATCATCTATTGTCTGTATTGAGAAAGTACTCTCAGCCTGCCCTCTCCTAGACTAACAACTCCTGATATATAAGAGAGATCGCTAGCAGCTGCATCAGAAGAAAGCTCTCAGTGACTTGTCTGTAATAGACCGATAAAATGTCCATGATTAAACCTCAGTATCTTACTGTTGAGTTAAGGCAGTAGAATAAACTCGTACATCTTGTAAGCTGCCAACGAAATACTGGGATCCTGAAAGTCCTCCGATGGTGAGTGTACCATCGCTGTCTCTAATAGTTGATGAGGCTAAAGTTCTGGTAACCACAGAGAGCCATCACTATAGAAACTAGCTTTATTCCCATTCAACACTCAGTATAAGTGAGTGCCAGATATCAGATGGAAGAGAGGATTGGGTGACAGACACCTCTACAGTAGTGAAACCAGACTATACAGAGTAGAGGGGTAAACAGAGAGCGTTACTATGGTAACTTACATTCATTGTAGAAGGAAGATATGAGAATCTTATGATGTAATTATTGTCATCAGCTTGAACAGCCAATCCGTAGAAATGGTAGAACCATCGACAGAGCCTTTGGCCAAAATCATTCCAATTTACAGAGTTGTTTCATCTTTACCAAAGACTGATTGATAAAGACCCATCACTTAGATCTGTTGGTTGTACATCTGATGGTACTGTAACAAGAGAAGATGCTGAACCAGCAAAACTGAGTGCTTTAGTAGCTGTAGATGGACGAGATGTTGTCGTGACAACAACCAGAATCCACTGATCCTTGAGAAGAAGATCAGTGAACTCTGGAAGAGATGGAGGTTATAATGATCGACTTCCCAGACAGCCTACAAAGAGAAGAGATAATTTTTCAAACATCCTTTTTTCTATTATCTCATAAATACCTGTATATCTCCAAATGTACCAGCTGTTCTTGTAATATTAAAGAATCCAGTTCCATTATCACTATCATCAACAGGGATATCCTCAGCTAACCACACTAATCTCGGTGATTGAGTACAGATTAAAGATACCAAATGGATCATCATTCTCTCTAATAGTAACAGTAGCTGGTATCATTTGTGAAACTAATTATTGCTCCGGGGTACCACCTGTTGTGTTTATCAGTTCAATCATTACATTTCATCTAATTCTGGGATCCCATCTCTCAAAATTTCTAACAAATAGCACCACTGGATTGTCCGTCTTGAAAAACAATACTCCCACAACACAGACAAATCAGTTTGTGGTACAGCTGGTTGAATCACCCCCCCCCCCCCCCCCCCCCCCCCCCCCCCCCCCCCCCCCCCCCCCCCCCCCCCCCCCCCCCCCCCCCCCCCCCACCACCCCCCCCCCCCCCCCCCCCCCCCCCCCCCCCCCCCCCCCCCCCCCCCCCCCCCCCCCCCCCCCCCCCCCCCCCCCCCCCCCACCCCCCCCCCCCCCCCCCCCCCCCCCCCCCCCCCCCCACCCCCCCCCCCACCCCCCCCCCCCCCCCCCCCCCCCCCCCCCCCCCCCCCCCACTCCTGATTCAGGATCAACAAATAAGCTTGCCAAATAAAACTATTGTTGTACCATGAGTACCATCTGAGTCTCTCAATGCTATTAATGGAAACATTTCAAGTACATAAATGTACATGTACAATAATGAGTGGTACATGTACTTCTGTTAACAGCTGTACTTACATTAAACTGATGTTCGTGTTTTCATCTGATGTGATATCAAGACTGTTGCCTGCAAACTGGAAGATACCATTAGGATCATCAGAGGCTGATATATAAGAGTAGCTTGTGTATTTGCTGAAGCAATTACAGCATCACCTGCAATAATAATAATAATAATACTATAATAATAATAATAATACTACTACTAATAATAATAATATAATAATAATTAATGTAACATATGTCACATGATCTAAACCTGTTACTCCAGTTAACTGGAGTTGTAGTTCTTCATTTAATTCAGGATAATTATCATCAATGATTAGTATATTAATTGGTACTGATAACTGTCCATCTTGTAATGTCACCACACCATTGGATGGTGTAATAATTACATCAGATGCTGCAGCTGTCTGGTAGGTTACTGAGAAAGTGACATTGACAATACCTACATGTGTCAGATAAAACTAGGGTTAACATTTCTTGTTGGCATACCATTTGCATATCCAGTTCTGATGACGTTTAAATGTAATGTTTTGGCCCTCACTACCTAACTTGGGACAGATCTCCAGGTGCAATACTAATAGGACATCGTTTTGTAAGACAGTGAGGAGGCAGAGGTTCCAGTATTGCTGACAAACGCCCCGCCTCCCATTACTGAGACCAGCTGCACTGTATGGTATGTTTTCTTCAGTAATCTAAAGAATGATATGTTGCCATGACGACCAAATATTAGTGTCATACATACCAAATCACTCTGTGATGATATTTTGAAATGATCCAGTGTTAACACCCTCGGTAAATATTACTGACCCATTATTGGTATGATATCATTAGTATCAGCTGCTAAACTCCCAGTAAACCACAGCATCACCAATGTTGCTACACTACGTTGTATAGTAAAGGTTGCCATGGTAACGAGTGAATTATCAATGTTCCAGGATTAGCAGGTTCATCTAGATTGTAGAAGAGAAGAAAAACATTGAAGTCAAATCCTTTCAAAAATATACATTACATTATAGTTTTTACCTATATATTGATGGAGGGAGTTCATAGTAAAGTTGAACACACAATTCCAATCATCATTAGCTAGTATAGTAATAGATACATTTGTTGGCATGCCTAGTATATCTTTTCCAGCTGCTGAAATATCTCCAAAACAAATGTCTCATTTATTTCATGTATTCCATCAAGAGTAGGAGCTAGACCAATGATTTGTAGTCGACTGCCAACAGTAAATGTAAGGATTCCAGTGGAACCAATAAAGTCACTATATCTAGTGATATAAAGTAAGTCTAATAGATGTGGTTAAATAATGATTAAACTTACCAGCTGGTAATATATGATATTGGATTTGTTCTGTTGTCAAATCTCCTCCATCACGTGCACTGTTATTTGTAAGAATGTTACATCATTTTCCTGTAAAGAGGAAAAAGACATGTCATTATTCCTCAAATAAAATAATTAAATCACCTCATATAAAATGGTCGCTTGAGAGGACACTTGGGGGGCAATGAAAAAGGTTCCGCTTCTCTGGATTATCATTAGCCAGGATAGTAATAGTTGCTTCGTCTGTCATTTGAATCAATAGAAAATGATTATGGTGATAATGAAGGTGATAATACTTACCATATTACTAGCTAACTGTTGACCAGGTTGAGCTACTGTGAGTAAATTGACATTAAATGTTTCATTTAATTCTGGTACATCATCAGCTAGTATGGTAATTAAAAAACTGTTGCAGAACTAGCTCTAAAATGATATCACACATACTAAATTACAGCATTATTAAACTATTATATATAATAACTGGAGAAGACTTTAGACTTATAATACAGCTGCATTAACTGACCGTTTTAATAATAGTTTTTTGAGCTGCTACACTCCAACATCACTGGCATCAAAAGTGGAGTCACCCACGGCGGATGTAGTCCAAGTACAGTAGCAGTTCCAAATCCTCCAGTTCTTATAATAGTCAGAGACAAAGTGATAAAACCACTATCAGGTTCTGAGGTAGACCGTGTCAGAGAGTTAGATGAGAAACTAATGTAACCACTTGCTACAGAGAATGGAATAGAACCCCCCCGCTGTTATAGAGGAAGTGGAACCAATTCGAGGAGATAATGTTGGGCGTAAACCAGTGGTGTTGCTTATGGAAACGAAAAAAACACAGTTTTATGGTCTATATCAAATTAAATCTACTTACCTCCTCCACTTAGCTCTGTATTATTAACTTCAATATATATGAGAGCATTCTCCTCTAAGAAAGCATTGCTATAGAGAACAACAGTAACATTAGTCTGATGTTTGACCATTTAATAGCTGAATAGAGTCGGTGCTGCAGCAACTACTCAGATTGTCCCTGTGAAGGATTACTGTTCCCAGGAGACAAGTAAAGAATACGATACTGAGCTAGTATTTGTCCTATTTTACTTATACTGCGAGTAAACTTGGAACTTCAATGTCTTTTGTCCCTGTAATAAAAAGAATATTTATTTCTGATATTGTTGTGTGTCCTTACAGAAATAACTTCAACACTCCCCCCGGCTACTTCAATAACTCCATAGGACATTCATCACTATCGGCAACCTGTAGCATAGCAACACGAAGAGTCTGATTATCTAGTTTCTCCAGCTCCACCCACAACACTATCAATTGATACAGTAAAAACCTCTGCCTCTTCAGGCAAAGCATCATTAAAAGTGTCAATATTAGATTAGCTTGTGTTTCACCATCAAGGATTGTAACTGTACCACTAGCAGGTGAAAAGTCTCCAGATGCTAACTGATTGCTGCTATCTTTAATGGAATAGGTAACAGTAATGTTACCTAGAGAACCTCCAGTACGTTGGACCACATAGATTGCTGAAGTTTGAGCGTCTTCAGAGATTGTCTGAGTGGCAGTGGACTGGAATTTAATAATTCCCACCTGCATTATCGTTAATACTGATTATAACTGTGGCAACAGTGGAGATTGTAGTACAGCATCGGATGAGACACTTGTGAGGGTGACTGTGAAGTTTCATCACCTTCAGGTGAATCATCATTGATAATAGGAATAGAAATGGTCTGACTCGTAGAATTAGAAGAAATGTTATAGTTCCTGAGCTCTCTTGATAATCTTGTCCAGCAGTGGCAGTACCAGCTGTAGTAGAGTATTGGACTGTGGTCACTTGAGATAATGGACCAACTTCGGTTCCTCCCTAAGAGTACCACGAGAAACAGTTAAAAAAGCTGTACCAACACTTTCAGAGACTTCAAAACTTGATGTAGAAATCGAATTGGACTGTCATTGCTAGTAATAACCAGTTGTGCTTGATTATTTGTGTCAGAGGATGACAGCACCACCACCTGGGTTGTAAGTTGTATTGTAAATGTTTCATCATTTTCAGGAATATCATCTGCAAGAACAGACAATGTGAATGTCGTTGTGTTTATTTGATCATTGAAAGTCAGTTGACCCTGTGTTAGAGAGATATCTAATACACCTAGATTAGGACCAGCAGATATCTAGAAGAGAAGAGAGGAGAGCCGAATCAATGATATAAATTGATATAGCATATATTACTTGATAATCTGCAGTCACTTGACCATATAAACCAGGTCCCCTATTAACTTGAAATTGAACAGTTGCTTGACCAGTAGCTGGTTCAGCTACACTTATAGATAGAGATTGCTACAAACACAATAAAAATGAATGATTGATTTAAGTAGTTTGTAGTTATTTTCATTGCATACAATAAACATAATGAGATACTGAGAAGTTAATAGACACCACATTGTTCATGTCCATTGGTTGATTTGTAAGTTTTCTGTCTAACATCTTATTAGACAATAGCTATCTTATTCTTTATATACAATATAGTCTATGTTTTTCTTATGTTTGCACTGTAGTGACAAGGAAGGGTAGAATGTCCATTGCTTTCTCTTAACAGGGAAATATGTTCCCTACATCTGTTTACACCATTACAATAATCAATGTCTGTACAAACTGTAGTATATATTAGTAAATAAAACAGGTGGTGTTAATAAATAAAACAGGTGGTGTTTAATAGTTTCTCACATTATGTACTATGTGCAACAAACTGACAATGGATTAGTTAAATCAACTAATCCATTTTACAGTGATGTGTTTTTACATGTATTATATAAAGTTCTTACTGCATCAAACTGCAGTTTACATGAGGATCATCACTAGCTCTCACAGTCAGTAACATAGTACTGACACTACCTATCTCAGCTCCAGATCGAGCATCAATAATTTGAATGAGAAAGGTTTCGTTGAGTTCTGGTACAGCATCATTTTCTAATAATCAAAAAGCCTGTACTTTCTGTCTCTCCATCACTAAATGTAGCACTATTTGTTACTCCCAAAAAAATCGTCTGATGCTGAAGCATTGGTTACCTGGTGAAACAATAAATAGTTAGGGTGTGGCTGTTACTATAATAATAATATTCATAATTATTGTGTGTACAAGCTATGAATAAATATTTAAAGTGATTATGTAGTCCCTAGTGATCTGATATCACTTGATGTTTAGTATAAACAGTAAAAATCAGCAGATTTTTTTAAAAATTATGAAGTTTAGTGTTGTCTTAGCTAACTTTAAATCATTTCAATAAAAGCATTTTTATTTAGCAAACTATTGCTAATTTTTTTTTCATCTATTCTTAAACAATAAATAAATTATTGCGAATTTTGTAAACATAGAATTGGCAAAAAGTAGTCATTATATTGTGTGACTGACTATAGTGTTCATTACTGTACATAATAGATATCATTTCTTGTACCAATGAAGTAGACTTTTTGCTAACTATAACTATAAATTCATAACATTTACAAAACTAAGACCAAAACAAAATTCTTTTATTATATCATCATTAATTACTCTCCAATTATATAACCAGTTACTCTCCGGGTATAACCAGTTACTCTCCAGTTATAACCAGTTACTCTCCAGTTATAACCAGTTACTCTCCAGTTATAACCATACATTATTAATAGATGCTAAAAGTTATTAAAAAGTTGCTCCTGTGATTTATTTGATTGCTAAGCATTTTACACAATAGAATATACATTATTAAAAATAAAACAATTATATCTAATATTATTTAAATAGTCAATCACTTAAATTATACAGAATTGAACAACTTACTTCAAAGGTCACCAGTACATCACCAGAACTACCCACTTCTCTTATAAAGGGTATTGATACAGTAGTAAAGTCAGCATTACTGTCTTTCATTTGCTGCTAATTTTGAAAATTTAAAACTGATAAATCCATTCTCCACACCAGTAGAAAAAATAGGTACTGCTAAGGAACAGACCAGTAACAAAACTGCAATAGAAAAGAGAAAGATAATAGAATAATTATAGTTGAAAGAAATAATTTTAAATGACTCAATCTATTATTCTATTATTTGTACTGTAAATAAGTTTCTGTCGATTTATTTTAACTGCAATGTAACAGCAACTTACACAAAAGTGGTGGAGATCAGTCATTATTATGTTGCTCTTTCAAGAGAGAAAGAGAGAGATCTTCAGTAGAGTTTCACTAATATTCTTGATATTTGCCTGCAAAGAAGAGCTGTAATCTGCAAAACTATAATCCACTGAAAAAATATTTCCAGTAAAAGCAGATCCCCCCCTTTTTTGCACCCACAAGTTAGTTTTATTTGAAGAATGGGTGGGGCTCATTGAACCACCCACAAAACAATTCTATGAATATTATTATAGAGACTCGCTTCATACCACAGTTTACAAGGGCCCATTCTTGATCCATTGGTTTAGAATAATGAACAAGTCTTATAAGACATAATGCATAATGTTAAAAGTGTGTTTTAGAATATTTGACTATAATTTATCATATTCTCCTTCTCCTAGTTTTTTTTGTAATGGCTGAACTGGTTGTTACTAATTCTCAGATGATGGTGGCCCTTTGGAAAGAGGAAGAAAAGGTTCATCATCAAAAAGTACAAGTCGTCCAAGGATTCTCCCACTACTGGAGTTGATGAAGTCAAGGAAAGATGATTGGACAATGTTCACAGCCAGTCAGAACCTTCCATCGGCACTCACGATCCAAATAATCGAGAATTAGATCTTTTATACTCGAACATGGGGTGACAGTTTTATCCCTCATGCTCCTCTACCACCCTCGTCTCTTCCAATATTGAAAGTAGGGGATTTTCTTGAGATATTTGAAGAGACAGCTTCAGTATGTGGGTGGTGGTTAAAGGCATTATTTGAGATATTGTCTTCATTTCTACAGGGTAGAAATCTCATCGAGCCTTATTGTTAGAGAAACAAGTAATTCTAATCCTTCTACTCCAGTATCTCCGTTGCCAAGGAAACACTCCAGCTCGGTAAAGCCAATAAAATTAGCCTGTGTATTATATTAAAATAAATGTATATTAATTAATTATTATATTAAATTTTATTATTTATATATTTTGCAGATGGCAGATGTATGATCTAAACAATATACCAAAAGTAACTCTACTAATCTTTATTGAAATTATAAATATTTGCTTCTTTTAGATTTTCACTCAAAAGGATTTCTCATTAGAAGACCCTCGAACATTTCTCAGGTCATTCCTCTTCCTCATCTTCTCCCTCATACTCTTATTTTCCCTATTGTAATAAAGTAGAAGGAGGCAAAAATTTATAGCTACCCTTCAATCAACCAAACTTTTACACGAAAAGGTGAAATGATTTTTATATTCTGTACTAATAATTAGAGCTTGATAGCAGTAATTTGGTATCTTAATAGAATATGGTCAAATATATTTCTTGTTCACAGTTGACTCATCACCTTGACGTAGTAGAGGTTCACTTGGCTCACCAAATATCTCTTCGTTCTGATGTCTTTTTTTAGTACCCTTGCCTCTCAACGAGAACTAGAATCCCTCATAATGCAAGTACGTCAAGACGTCTTGGAGTTAAGGTATCAATTCTCTAATGAGCATAATGACAGGGTCCTTGCCCCCTTGTAGGCACCATATTCGCTTATTGTACCAAAACCCTAACCCCTCCCTCCATTAAAACTTATCTTTTGAGACGAAGACAAAAGAGGCTTTCTCTAGTTTTGTCACCAGCTGCACCAGATTGCTACCATTCATCAAACTCAACAACCACGATACAACTGTTATTAGGGACTTCGGACTTTGTCGGAGCTCTGGAACTCATCTCTCGGACCCAGAGTGTGTACTATCAACAGAACTACAGGGTGTGGTCTGTTTGAGGTAATCATAACTCATCTAACTATTAAAGAGGTACTCTTTGATATTATACTTTGTTGTGTTAGACACTTAGGGTACACAACTGGCTGAGTTAGAGAGGGCTATTGAAGCCATGATGGAGAGTGACTTTGTTCACGTTGCTTTAGAAGATGTCAGAGCTCGTGTTCGGTATGCTGGCAAAGGAGAAAGAGTAGGTAGTCCCGAGGGAGTAATACTGAGGTACCATAACATTATTTTATGAATTATAGATTGGTGTATCTCTTTAGATTCAGTTAGAGTCTGTTGTCAAAGGTTTGTTGAGACGTAGGAAACTCCAGTTTGTGTCTAATCTGAGAGAACAAGTTACTGACTACTGCTAAGAAACATGTAAAACAGGAATAAAAATGGATTGTTAATGATGAATGGATTATTAAAATGGACATATAGATTTTATAAATGGATTAATAGCTGTCTGTTATTTTCTTTGCAGATTGTAGAGGACTTTTACAGATACCTCAAGAAATTTCAGAAGAAGAAGACACGAAAGAACCTGCTCTAACACTAGCTGATCGTATCAGAGCTATGGAATTGATCCATGGTATAATTTATTGGATCATCTCTTCTCATCTTCCTTATTTACATGAGGTGTGTCCAGTGGGTGTGCTTCAGATATATTGCTATATTATTAGAAATAATTACATTTACAGAAAATGTTATCTGTTATTACTCTCGTCTGTCAAGAGGTAGCTGGGGTACTTACCCCTCTCTCTGCTACACCAGCAGCCACTCCCACTAAACCACATATCTCTGAAATGTTTAGGTTAAGCAAGTATGTCTCTGATCTTGTACAAGTGAGGATATTGATGAAGCTGGAGGAGAAATAGAAATGTTTGCTGAACAAGAAGCAGAAGATCGACTTGATCAATTATTAATGGAGAGAAACTGAGTGATGCCCATATTACTATGCTAGCTATAGTCAGCTGATAATACAATAAAAGAAATGGAAGAAGAAGAAATGGAAGAAAAAAAAAACAGACAAAAACAAAGATGTTATCACAAGAAATCAGGAGAAGTATTGTCTATTAATGTTATTTCAATTTACTTTGTTTTCTCTAGTGATATTAATGGAGGTTTACCTAGTGATGAGTGTCAAGAGTTAATGACAGAATGTCATGGACTTCATGGTTGTTTGTGGTCTTTGTGCTGTATTACATTCACGATGTACAAAAATACTTAATATAAGAGCTAAGTAATGAATAATAAATAGCTCTATTGTTAAGATCATTGTATAGGCTGGTCTCCTTGAACAACCTCCATCCAGCTGATTTGTAAGACTAGTCCGTCTTATTGGACGATTTTGTGAATAGTTCAGCTGGTATAACTGGACGCCTTGTCCTCATCTGAGATTGCTTTACTCTCTCAAGTAAAACATTGTTTTGAAGGACAGTAATCATCATTTTTCAACTCTATAGGCTAAAAAATTCCTTGAAATATTTCATGAGAACAAAAAAGAAAAACTTCGGTGAGTAAATCCCTGATATTATTACAAATAATTAATATATTAGGCGATTACTTGATGGTGAAAGATGGAGACAAGCGGACATACCCCCGAGGTACAACAGTAACAACTTCTCTTGAACAAGGTCAGTTATAAAGATTTGTGAATCATTTTTAATTATTTTATTAATAACAGGAATAACTCAGAGCAATGGATTAATGATAAACAAATAAAAGATCTTAAACCAAGTAGATAATAAATTGTATGGTACTTCCATCATACTCTCCCTCCCTTCTTCTCTCCTCACTCTTTGTCTCCTTTTTCCCCTCTCCCTTTCTCTCCTACTCTTTGTCTCCTTTTTTTTCTCCTCTCTCCTTTTCTCCTCATAATCCATTAAGCTCTCGTATCTCAAGGCAACCAACATACTGAACAACAGTTAACAGTCCATGGACAGAAATTTGCTGTTGTTGGGTAAGACTTTATCTTTCACACACCAACATACTACAATTCTCTCTCTCTCTCATAGAGTACTATGTCTTCTTGTTACTATGGTAACAGAGTATTGTCAAAACTGCTGATGATCTTCCAATGTTAATTACAGACATACTAGGTAGACTAGTTGATTTATTAAAGGTATATGACTCCCCCCCCAAATATCAGTAGAGGGACACACCCCTTCCTCCTTTTAGTTTTTCAATACCTAACATGTCAGTAGTTATTAGGTGCTGGAGCTGTTGAGTAGTTGGTTGAAGACTATCACTACAAGACATTTAGGTTAGATACTATTTATAGTAACGTTTTAGGTTAGATACTCATTTATAGTAACATTTTAGGTTAGATACTATTTATAGTAACGTTTCAAGGGACACCCCCTCTTTTGTTTAGCTCTAGTATTGCGATGTTTACAAGCTGTCATGTTATTAATACCCGATATTAAGACTCATTTTCGTAAGAGACTGACTCCAAAAAAAATGTGTTTTACTCCTTCAATTTGATCAAGTCAGTGAGGTAAGGGTTAAAAATATCTCCATATGAGTCTATTATAATTATTAGGATATAGGGAGTCATTGTCGTGAAATAAACAAAAAAGTTATAACAATTAGGGATGAATAATAGCTAAATTATTAATTAAAGTAAGTCATTAACTCCACCCGCATGTTTATTAAACGACACACCCCTTTGATAGTGGGAAGTAAAGTCACCTACCCCATCACAATCATTTAAAACAATAATTAAACAATTATTAAAACTCCATGAAGCTTTGGATGATTTATTACCAGCAGATCATCTACAGGTTTGACCACACCGCACATCTCAATACGTCCACACCCTTTTTCACATGTAGGCATTGTTTCAAGGGATAGAACAAAATTTTAAGTCTCATTTAAAGTCACACCTCACTAACTCAATATTTAACTAATAATGGTAGTACTGAGCATGGGTAAGAAAATAAAACAATTAGTTTAAGGATATGTCATCTCTCTCTCTGTTTGTTATCATAGAGTTGTAAACTCTGAACTTACAAATATGAAGAGTGCTCTTGAACCATTAGAATATATTACTTCATTGGTAATAGTTTGTTTGATATATGGACTGTTAACAGATGACATGATGTTATAAAAGGGTTAATAATATCTTGTAATACACCAATTAAGAGTATAATTATTCCATATATGGAGTGTTAACAAATGACACATTCTAAATAAACAAATTAATATTATTAGTGATACCATATTGATAATAATATTTTAAAATAATCTATTAACTATGAAAAGTGGGTGGTCCTAAACCAAGTTTAGCAGATCACAAGGTATCAATTTTACACGCATCACATTTTGTTAGTATCAATTGACAGTTCTCCATCATTCTCAGTTTGTAATGTCCTGTTAGTTGTTGTAGATCATCTTTAATGATAGAATGACGAATTTCAGCTCAAATCCAAAATTTGTGCCCGCCCACTTATCCATTCTTAATTAATAATCCTCCACATATTGATATATTGTGTGGTGAACATAACTGTTCATTAAAGTGGGAGTCGATAGAACACACCCCACCTAAGTGAAAGCTCACCTACCTTGACAAGTGTAATATGTTTAGTATGGGTCCTCCACATTGTGTACAACTTGAAACTACACATCAACATTTCTTTATATGGAGAGAGAGAGAAAAACATAAGTTGCCAACTTTTAAACTTAAGTTTATTTTTGTATATAATTTTATATTTATTTTATATGTGTAATTAATTAACAAGCACCTGTAATTCTTACCTTCTAAACTAATGGGGATGTACCCTCGTCTCCATGTTATTTTCTCTCTTATAATGTTCTACCTGCTAACTCCAATAACGGAGGAAATTTAATCTTGGGGTGGTAACTAAATTGAGTTAATGATGTTCTTTCAGAGTGGGGTTGTTTTGAGCTAGTAATTTAAAGGGTTATAATATAATAATGTTGTTTAATATATTATTTAAATTGCAGCATTTATTACAACCAATTTTGCTAGGATATAAGCCATATTTAAAAAGTGAAACATTCCAATAGTTTTTACCGTAGAATTTTGTACTGAATACATTGTAACTAACTACCTGTATAATGATCGACATTTCACTACATGTAATTGTGAACTACATGTATTACTGTATGTCATGCCACATGTAACTACATGTATTACTGTGATGTCATCCACATGTAAATACATGTATTACTGTGATGTCATCCACATGTAACTACATGTATTACTGTGATGTCATCCACATGTAACTACATGTATTACTGTGATGTCATCCACATGTAACTACACGTATTACTGTGATGCATCCACATGTAACTACACGTATTACTGTGATGTCATCCACTGTGATGCCATCCAACAGTAACTACTGTGATGTCATCCACATGTAAAACTACAGTATACTGTGATGTCATCCACATGTAACTACACGTATTACGTGATGTCATCATCACATGTAACTACATGTATTACTGTGATACCATCCACAGGTCAACTACCTGTATTACTGTGATACCATCCACATTCTGTAACTACATGTGGTTACAATACTTGTAGCTACAAATTATAATTTCCTTATGAGGACATTTTGATATGTTATGAGGTTTTGTGGGTAAAAAGTAATGAACAATAACACAAATAAATTTAGTAGACCAAAATATTTGACCCCTTACTAAAATATATATTTATTTTTAGTTTTGGTATACCAAAAAACACTAGAACTTAATAATATTAATATAATTATAATAATTATAAGGACATTGTACCTGTAAATGTGTAGAGGGTTAATTTCTTTATTGACAAAGGAAAACTCTCAAACAATTTTTTCTCACATGGAGCTCCTTTAGTTGTCTTAAGTTCCCTATATGAGTTGGCAAACTAACTAATCTAGAGGTGTGGTAGACAATAGATAATATGCATATATAAACCAACCACACCCACTATTATTAGTTAACCACAATCGTAGTTGTAACTTGCAATAACATAAAGGGACTCTGGTAACTTGGTAAGTTCACATCCTGAGAGATCTAGTTCTTCTAGTTTAACTAGTTTTTCCAAACTGGTTAGGCAAGTTTTGTAACTTGTTTTCTCCACAGTATTAGGAACACAAAGAAGGAATGCAATTACTTGAATTCGATCAATTGACATCATGATAAATATTTTCTTTAAAACTATTCATGTACAGACCTTTAACAAGTTCTTGCAATTGAATATACATTCAGGAAGAGTCTGTAAACAAGTTTAGAGCTAAAATTTACCATGAAGTCATTGATACATTATTTATTATTAGTAACACTTCTTATAATGCAAGTAGTAGTAAACACTGTATGTAGCCTTCAGTTCTTCAAAATGTACTAAGTGGGCCACAAAGATGTTGGTAAAGATGACAGAAAAATTATTCAATCAAACATAAAATAGTAAGAGAAGTAAGATGTCCGATAGCATTAGGAATATGTGTTAACATATTGTTCGTTATAATCTAGTTCAACTAGGTCTTGTTAAGCACACAACACTAGGCTAAGGAAACATTATAACTTATATTTAAGAAGCAGATCATATGGTAACATGAAGGGGGTTATATTGAGAAAATAAACTCTTGAAGTCCTGTCAGCGATTCGATGTCTTCAGGGTACTGTACTGAGTCTATTATTTGCATAAATTCAAGCTAACTACAATATAAGAGTGAAAGATAATCTCACTATTCCTGGAAGTAAATGTCTAAATTTCACAGTAAATTGTCTAAACATAAACATTATTGTTTTGATACTTCAACTTCACATGAAAAAAGTGGATTACTCTATATATGTGCATTGATCATCATTATAATATTTCCCTAATGATGTGAGTCTTGGCGAGTGACTGTTTTAAGTGACAGAACTATATCACTCAACTCAGGAATGCTATTTTCACAGCCTATTCCACTATTGGTATTGACTGATTGATACCTGTTTTTGTGAGCTTTACATATGAATAGGGGTGGGCTACTAGGCAACATATAGCGCACAGCAATTAATCTACAAGGAAGAGTTGCATGGAGATACTTCTAACCATGTTAGATTTACTGAACAATTTTCTTAGCATGTAGTCATTACATCTAATGGATAAAATAGATACTGTATGAATGAGTACATATCTGATCAATGGTTGCATATGTAGTTAAATGGATGAGTGGGTAAGTGGCGTGCAATTCAATGGACAGACAGATGTATGGATTGTGGGCGAGAGTTATATACTGGAACATGGTCTACATTAAAGCTGTATTGCGAAATGTGCTGGAGTTCTGATAATGCTGGAGTAGTGGTTAAACTGTGAAATCTCTTGCCCATGATATATTATCTGCATTTGATGTGTCTGCTGTCTATCCTCTCATTTCTGTTCTTTTTTCAGTCGCTTTTTGTCTCTGTGGTTATTAGTATTTTGAGGACAAACCTCTAAAACATCCTCTTAATATATCATTGAGACCTTCATCTTAAGTAAATGTAATAAAAGTGAGCGCTATAGCTGAAACAGAGGAGACATATTCCACCTATTATAACTACATTCTTCCAACATCCATATTGAAGCCATAGTTATGGTGTGTGGCGTGTACACGTATGCGTGGGTGGCGTGGAGATTTATATAGCGAAATTTTGGTATTCTGAACAAAAGTAAAGGAAAATGTCACTGCAGGAGTTATCTTTCTGGTTGTTTTTAATGTTATCTGAGGTAAAGAAATAAATGTAATGAATGTTTTAAATTGAGTCATGTGTTCATTACTTTACAGTTAGTAGAGAGTCGATGATATTACAAGTTAGTGTACATCATTATAATAATCAAGGCAGTATAGCTGCTGATAATGGTTTTCATTGCTGTGATTTTGATGGGATTAGTGATGGTCAATGTACTAATGATGTGATAATTATTTCATCTTTGTCTTCAATCTGTTGATACACTAAATGTAAATATATGTCCATATGGGGAAGATACTACTGATATAGTGGGAGGTGATGATCTAGACTTTACTATTGGTCAAGAACTCAGTACTGGAGTCCTAATCCTCTAATATTTTCATGGAAATATGTGGCCAACTAATGTTAGTAAACATACTTTATAATCAGTTATTATATACAGTATTATTAGATAGGATCAGTTACAACTGAGGATAAGATATTTGATGATGATCCAGGACCTAGCAATGATGATTTAGTGAGCACTATTTTTTTGGTAAATTGGAGATTTCTAATGTTACTGATGAAAGGAGTGCCATAATTACATATTTACTGGATCTGCCCATTCTATTAGTATTAGTATTGATTTTAATCTCTTGTGTGATCAGTTTTATTATGGTGCTAAATGTGAAGTAATTTCGTCAATCCTCAAATGATACAAGAGGTCATATATTATTGTGATGAACAGGGGAACATTGTCTGTAATCGGTGGATACACAGGAGAACAGACTAACTTACAACACGTAAGTCACTCTCTCGATTATTTATCATCAACGTTCTTTTGATGTTAATAAACTATTTCTCCTCATTTCATAGCATATGTAAACCTAATGGTACATCAAATGGACAATGTGTAACACCTAATATCTGCCAATGTTTGGATGGGGTGGACGGGACCAACATGTGCTGTGTGTGTCAAATGCCCACCATCACTATATCTAGGTTTAGACTATGTAATGGATAATATTATAATTGGATTGTCTGTAATATTGGGTGCAGTTTAAACACTACAACTATATATGGACATACCATAAATTGTAAACTTGAATAAATAATACCAGCATGCCAACACAACCATGAGTTTATTTCATGCCAAATAACCTAAAATAATATATCACCATAGTAACATTAGTTTATATCAATACCAAAAATGATCACTGATCTTGTAGATAAGACTAAAGGGTTAGTTCAAATACAGGATTAACAACTAGTAAATATGTTCATATGTGATTTTGGTAATGTTAATACTCCTCTTTACTGATGTTCAAATGATGTCATTATATATGTCATCAAAACAGGAGAAGACAATCAAAGTCATCTATATTTTGTTTGATAACTTGTAAATAACATTATCTACAGAGGTTACCATGGTAATCACACGGCACCTAATTGTTGTAGAATATGAGATTACAAATTTTAAATTATGTTTTTAATTGTCACTAAAGTATTTATCTATTAACTTAATAATTATTATATTTCCATACTATAGCTCCAAATTCTTCTACTTTATACATTATGAGTGCTAGTTCAGCGGATGGAAACTCTTTCTCCCTCTTTAGTTAAACACTGGAGGAAGTATGTTTTAATAACATTGCAGGAAGTACGTTTTCTTCCTCTTTAGGTAGTACTGCGGGAAGCATGTTTTCCCCTCTTTAGCTAGTACTGTGGGTAAGTATAGATTTCTTCCTCTTTAGTTAACACTGGAGGAAGTTCTATTTCTTATCTCTTAGTTAACACTGGAGGAAGTATAATTTCTCCCTCTTTAGTTAAACACTGGAGGAAGTATAATTTCTCCCTCTTTAGTTAACACTGGAGGAAAGTATGTTGCAAAATATGCATTTATAAATGATTTTTGTTTTTTAGATCAGTTTTCTATGCCAGTGAGAATGAATAGGTATCTTGATTGGTGCAGTAGTCGGTCTCGGTCTAATAGCAAGGCTTATAGCTGTTGTAGTAATATTTGCTATAATTTTAATAATAATAAAAAAAGACTCACACCTTCCAAAAAAACTGAAGGTATGTCATAGCTAGTGGATGGACAAATGAATGGATGGATATAAGGACAGATAGATGATTAATGATGATATGATTTTATATGTAGGATATGTGACAGTCGAATATCTGACTAATTGAGAATCCTAACTATACAATGACTTCAAGGGTTGTCATTATACTAATTTAGTGACTAGCTATTGCAAAAACACAATCAGAAGGTTTTGTTAAGAACTTGGAAAATCGATATATGGTCACACTGACCAAAAACCTTATCCAAAGGATGAAGTACCTTCTCATGAATACAGCAAAAACTCATCAGATCAATGTACAATCACTTCCACTAAGTGAACATATAACAACTGCTGATAATAGAGAGTATTCTTTAGCTTATCTTTCTGAAACTGCTAATGGATATTCAAATCCAGAAAGGGAGATATCTATTACTCCACACCTGATGAAGGCAATGGCTAACTCATTTCAACTCTATGATTATGCAGAAACAGGAGCAAGTGGAGCTTATGTTCCTCACAAAATTCTCTGATCCTTCGTTTAGTCGGTGTTTTGAAGCAGGACATTATGAATTTCATCCTAATTACAAAAACTTCTCAATAACCTAAGTACATTATTTTGTAAATAACTTTCAATATCTGGGTGTGTATAAGTTTGTAATTCAATTTGTTATTATTTTAATAGATGATAGTTATAAAATGCCTTGCAAAGCACTGAGCACGCCCTTCTTGCCCAACCTGCATCAAATTTCAGAAGGTTGAGCAATTGCCGCATTTCTGATCTGAGGAATGGCTGCACTAAAGTTTTCTTGTGGTACTGTGCTTCCTGCTAGTAGTATTGGTAAGTAAAAGATAACTGGACGATGTATGTTTTTTACTGCCTGTCTATATTTACAGGGAAAAGTACAAAGTGGTTATGTATTTCAAGTAAAGGCTATCTCCTGGAATGGAACTGGGTTTTAATGGTAATGGTTATGCCTGTGATGGGTATGTTTGGAATTGGTGGAATTTGGTGTGCGATAAGTCATGTGATAACCGTTTCTGTTCTGTTTCGACCCATATGGTTAAATAAGACAAACGAACACTGTCCACTGGGTAGCTATCAAACTGGTACTCGGCAACAATTGAATAAGCTTTTCGGCTCCAACTCTTGACACTGGCATTTCAAATCCAATGAACTTTACTGGAGCCAGCTGGCTGGTAAGCAATTGTACTTTGATGATGCATACTATATCTCTTAACAATGTAGGGATAATTTCAGCTTTATGTCAAAGTGGTTAGATGATGACGCCAATGACAATGCAGATGATTTGGTTGATAAAGTCTACATTCAAATGGCATTTTAAAACTGTTGGGAGCACCTTTACAGCTGCCACCACATACAATGGCTCCAGTGGTGCTGGAGCTATCACACCTTCAATTTAGAGTTCTCTGCAATACAGCTATTACGGACCAAATTGCAAAACAATTTCTGCAGTCAGTTGATAACAACACAACTGGGAACACTATCCTGTGGTAGCAATGGCTTAAAGATCTGCCTACTGGCTGGAAGAATTCGACTAACAACTGTCTTACTCGTAAGTTTGAATCTAATGCAAATTGTAGTTGTCACAAATGTCGGCTAGAAAGATTATCATAAATAAAAAAAAAAAAAAAAAAAAAAAACCTAAAAATGAGGAGAGCATATGTGTATAATGAGGACAGTCAACAACAACATTAATAATCACATGTTAGGCACACTACTTAGTAATAAATAGCCTATTACTTTACTACAAAATTATTCATGGTGTGATAATTTCCAGACAAATTAATAATATTCATTTCTCACTAACCTGGAAAAATAATAAAAATATTAATAATCAATATTATGAATTATTAATCATAATTATTGCAGCTGTATGTGCTAAAACAACTTGCAGTCTGTTGGCGGCCCAATGTAAACAACCAGGAGAATGCAAGTAAAAAAAAGATGTATAATTCAAAAAGTTTAATCATTAAATATTTTTTTTAAGTTGTAAATCTGGATGACTGGTGCAAACTGTACTATTGTACTAAAAGACCTGGATGTTCATGTAAGTCTATCAACTAAATATAATAATATATGGAGCAGTACATTTTAATTTTCTATTTTAGCCCACGGTTACATGCACAGTTCCAAATCAATGTATATGCATGAAAACTGGGGAGGTTACCAACTGTACAGTAGGTAAGTATAACTGTAGCGGGAATCCTAGCAAATATTTCTTTGATAATCCTTTACTCTATTAACGTTGAACATGGATACCAAGGCTCAAAAAATAAGTTACTAATTATAGCTTAACCTAATAGTAAAGACTAACTGGCAGCCAATCTGTCGCTCTTTTACTCTTTCAATGTAAGACTTCAACCATATGCATGACTACAGTTGAAACTTGTAAAACCTGATACAGGATAGCATTGTTAAGTTTTTAGTAAGTTGTGATGTTCCTGCATGGCTTAGTGGTTTTTTTAATTAAAAAATTATAAATATAAACTTTAATCGCCCGGATAATCTATGTAGTACTCAATCATTAAATATCTCTCTGTAGATCTTGTTTCATGTGCTAATAGTGCTCCTGCCAACATGGCTCTTCATGTACTGATACCGGAGCTGGCGGTTCTATAATGTACATGTGCAGCGGTTACACTGGGGGTAAACTGTGAAGCAGAAATCAATGAGAGTGTGATCCACACAATGTCAAAATGGAGGGGACTGTACAGTAAGATTTCTAATATAAATATTAAACATCTTTTATTCCAATTGATTTAGGATATGCTTAATGGCTTCAGTTGTAATTGTGCCCCTGGATGGACTGGATCGACTTGTGGTACCAATGTCAACGAATGCAATCCTAACCCCTGTGTTTATGGAACCAGTACCGTAAGTATTATAACACCACAATTTATCTCATACTAGTCCATCTCTCTCTTTCTCTCAGGATGGGATCAATAGTTATAACTGTTCTGTAATTCTGGCTACACTGGTACAAATGGCAATGTTTAACATTGATTCGTTGTGTCTCTGATCCATGTCAACATAATTAACTTGGCATTGTAAACTATATTAAAGTTAAATTATCAATTGTTTGATTACAACTATAGGATGGTGTTAAACTTATACATGCCAATGTACTCCTGGTAACCATGGTTTCAACTGTGAGACAGCGACAGATGAGTGCAATACAAACCCCTGTCTAAATGGAGCTAGTTGCATTCTAAGAGATACCTCTACTAAAATTAGTATAGAGAGTTCCCCCACTATCCCTTATTTGTTAAGGATATTATTAATGATTTCATTTGTACCTGTGTACCTGGTTATACTGGCAAAACGTGGTGGTGGTGTATATTGATGACTGTGACAGATCCTTGCACAGAACAATGGCACTTGTATCGTAAGTCACTATTGTCTTCAGCTATTATGTTATTTGGGGATTTTCCCTTTAGGAAAAACTCACTGGTTTACCACTGCAATGTGTTTGTAGGATGGAGGGGGAACGAAAGTTGTGGAACACAAATATGAGGATTGGTACTCTAATATTTGTCTCAATGGAGGGTACTTGCACAGTAAGTAAAAAATACTTCATATTGAATAGTTTGTTACTATAACTGTGTTATAGGATCTTATTAATGCTTTTGTGTGTTCTTGTTCAGCTGGTTATACTGGTTCTATTTGGCAAACCAATATTCATGACTGTACTCCAAAACCCTTGTCAAAATGGAGGAACTGCATTGTAATGGACATAACTTGGCTAATCAGGACAAATATATTATTTTAATACTGTAGGATTGGGTATAGCAAGTTATACATGCAGCTGTGCTGGATGGTACTATGGCAACAATTGTGAGACAGAGCATTGCATGAATGTGGCCACCAATCCATGCCAAAAGGAGCTACTTGCGATTGGTATGGTCAAAGAGTAGTTCTTATAGTATATTACTATTATTTTAACAGGATAATGTTTATGGATATTCAATGTACTGTGCAGCTGGTTACAACGGGCAAAACCATGCAGTGTTCAGTATCAATTGATTCTCACCAAAGTCCTTGTCAACATGGCAACCTGTTCTGTAAGTAAATCAGTTTTTCTATGTTTCCATTTACAAACATAATTTTCCTATAGGATGGAAGTGAAGTGAACTCTATTCCTGTAATTGTGATCCGGTTCATACGGGGGTAAATGATTTGTTCGCATTAATTTGGATGACTGTACCACCAAATCCCTGGTCAATATGGTGGTAATTGTACTGTATAAGGCAATCTCGACGTGATTACCAAATGGGAAGTCTGTTATATTTTTTAATTTTGGATGGTACATCATGGTTTTTAGCTCCCTGTCCAACCAACTATACTGGAATTGCATGTGGCAATACTTATTGGATAAGCGCAATTAATCCTTGTAAAATTGTTGGTACTTGTATGGTAAGAAGATAGTAAATCATTCCTCTTTTTATACTTTAAAATTTCTTACATCTAGGGGACACAAACTGGGTTTGCAATGTCAATGGTCCACCTGATTATACTGGTATACTCTTTAAAACTCAAGTAAATGTTTGTCAATCACAACCCTTGTCAAATGGTGCCACATGTTATGTGCGTTTTCTCGCTGCTGTTCATTTTATATGATGTCATATTCTGATTCCTTTTATAGAACCAAGTGAACCAAATGGTCACTTCTGTTCTTGCCCCGATGGATACCAAGTTACAAACTGTGATACTCACCTTATGTGATCCTAATCCGTGTGTCAATTAGGAAACTTGTTCTGTAAGTGAATTCAAACAGTAACAATAAATCAAATGTTATTGTCTCTTTACGATCATTGGGGATAGATCTGTTTGTAAATGGTGTACCGGATATAGTGGAAGTGCTTGTGAAACTGATATAATGATTTTGCTCCCCCCAACCCCTGTACCAATGGAGTCTGTTTTGATCTGTAAATGACTACCGATGCTCATGTTATCGATATTATCAGGTAACATAAACAAGTGGTGTACTGATTGAAGGTATATCATGTTATATACCACTTCTTATAGGGTAGAATTGTGACGACTTTTATAATTCCTGTGCTTCTTCTCCTTGTCAAATGGAGGAACTTGCTCAAATAACCTAATACTTACAACCTGTACTTGTCCAGCACTTTTCCACCGGCAAAAGTTTGTGAAGTAGATTTAACAAAACCATGCAGTCATAGACCCTGCCTTAATGGCGGTCAATGTAATCCATTGACAGGAGGTAATTTCACTTGTACTTGTGCACTTGGCTATACTGGCATCAGATGTGGAAAATACTTACAAGAATATTACAAGTGACAGTTGAGTTACTGAACTAACTCAATTTAAGTTGTGATTAACTTGGTACTTTCAATAGAACAATATTCCTTCTCCTCTGGATCAGTAGCTGGAATAGCAATTGGTTCTGCCATTTTTGTAATTTTGTGTTTGTTAGTAATTGTAGGCATCTTCTTAATTTATAAATTTGCACAGAATAGACAAAGACAACAAACCGATCAGTAAGTTGAAAAATTCACTACCATATCGATTTTCTTTCTTCATAGCTCGTTGGTTTTAATAAGCAAGGAGTTGTCACAATGGCTGAAAACCCTCTTTATATGTCACCTGATTCCAAAGCCACGTGACGATACCACCATTGTTTGGTGGGATGGATCTAGAGTCGTCAATTTTTCAATCCTCTGTATGACTATATGTCTGATGAACTACAAGATGAGCTTGCGCTAACAGTTAGAACCAAGTAAAGTCATATATAAAATTGAAAATATTTTACATTTCTAATCCTAGAATAAAGCTGCTCTGAGGGCGAACATGAAAGAGATGTCTTCGATTTACAAGCCTCTTTGAATACAATAGCAATTCACACATCATATTTATTAAATTACCACTCATTTTTGTATTTACACTAATTAATGCTGCACTTGAAATATAACAGTAATACTTACTACTATTAACACTAACTTCATACATTTTCTATTCCTTGTGTTAACACCTGTTTAAATAAATGACTGGTAATAGTTTTATTTTTGTCTTTACTCAATAGCAAATTAACATGATGCATACAATAGTTATATTATTAGCTGTTTATTAGTAACAGATTTGGCACACCGAAATCCTACGATTAGAAGCTGAGCTATCAGGTTGTGTTGCTGACTTCTGCAGCACAACGATATCGATAGCAATAACCTTATGACACATAAAGGAACCACCTTTTTTGACTTTGTCAGTTCCCCTTGAAGGTCCATTGCGGATCTTTCTGACTCTTTTTAGAGGTGTTGTACTGTCCACCAGTCAGACACCCATTCCCAACATTACCGACTGTATTATATAAACCATATTTATTTGGTGGGTAAGTATTAACAGAGCACAGTTGCAGCGTAAATCCACCTCCAAAGTGTTGTTTACCAGGAAATCGACCTTGCATATATTCATCCAATGTTCCACATTGGGGATTTTGGTTATTGCCCCATGGGAACATCCGATCTTTGAGGCCACCCTTGCAGCATATTCCCATTCTGCTTCCGTGGGTAATCGCTTTCCAGCCCATTCACAGAAAGCAACAGCATCATTCCAAGAGACTGGAACAACAGATGACCTCATACGATTATTTAATGTCTGTTTTCTTCCCTTCAGGATGTTTCCATGATGCATTTATCTACTGGTAGCCACCACGGTGCACCTTGCGACAGCTTGAGTGATCTCTGCTTGTGTTTCCATGCTAAAAAATATTCAACTACAAAGGAGTTACCAAACTTTTCAGCTTCTGTGATATAACCCAGTAGCAGCCCAAACTTTGCAAACTCTGCATTGCTTACTTCATATTTCTCCATATAAAAACCCTGAGATTCAATAGATCGTGCTGGACGCTCTCCATCTTCAGGCAGTATCGGTTATCAAGCCCATTTTGAACGGCTCCACCTGGTATAAAGGGACCAACTCATTTATTGGAACCTCTATATCTGATTTTTGACCATTATTGGAGGGCTCCTCACGGATGCTCTCTCTGTTCATCGACTAACGCTGTTCTCTATGAGTGGGGGGGGGGGGTGGGGGGGGGGGTGGGACACCCACAATCCTCTACTCCATTACCCCTCTTTTTCCTCTCCCTTATCTTGGACACAGAGATCACCATCAACATCACAGCTGCCTTCATTACAACATACTCCTCCAACAATATAAGAAGCAGAAACGCACTTATAAGTCTCCAGCTCCAAGACATCATTAGCCACGCCCCAAAATCTACCATGAAACTTGAGTTTAAAATTATTAAAATTAACATACACTTTTTCTTAAAGCAAAGGTAAATATTATAACTTAACAATAGTTAGGAAGAGTGAAAAGAGATTAGGATTTAGCAGCACAGCTCCTGGATTACGCAATACAAGAATGACAGAGTCTCCTCGTAAAAACATTTTTAGCAATGTATCTATCCTTGTTGACAGGACGAGCTTTTTTCTTTCCCTTACCAGTCCTTTGGAGTTTCAGTCCACATTTCTTTAAAACACTCTCTAATACCATATTAAAGTGTCTATCAAAGGCTTTGACACGGCAAAGCAATTTACGATTATTACGACAATTGATAAGAACCTATAGTCAAAATAATAAGACACATTGGTTATTTAGTCCCTTTATACTCTACCTGAGTATTGTATTTTGACTGATTGAGTTAACAGAGACAGAGGACCAGTATTAAAACTCCTCTTCCTCCTTCTTCTGAAGTTCTTCCTCGCTCATTTCCTCTCTTTGGTTTATTTCTTTAGTGTAATAAGTAAAGATAATATTACTACGTT
This sequence comes from Gigantopelta aegis, assembly GCF_016097555.1. Lineage (NCBI taxonomy): Eukaryota > Metazoa > Mollusca > Gastropoda > Neomphalida > Peltospiridae > Gigantopelta > Gigantopelta aegis. The sequence continues at coordinate 41,766 of NW_024533954.1, read as the reverse complement.
TAAAGCAACTCACAGAGAGCCCATTTTGGAGAAAACGACACTAAAGTGAAAAGAAACACGTCTAACCCACGTTGTCCTTTGTTTCTGAGCATGCGCATTTTATATTGCTGGGCCGGCAGCATGAAGTTGTTAGTGTTTACTTGATAGTAGCTGGTTTAGTATGGGAGGGAGAGAGACAGCAACGAAATCGACTGATCAATTACAAATTGGTGTCAAGAAAAGGGTAGAGAATTGTGAAGTCAAATCCAAGAAGGGGAGACAGACTTCAAAATGCATATACTGTAAGTTGCCACACCCCTTCTTATACCATTTAGTCTGACTATAATAGGGTACATGACTGATGGCACAGAATTTGACAGCAGTCTATCTCGGAATGAGCCTTTCACATTTACTTTAGGAGTTGGTCAAGTTATTAAAGGTATTGATTACAACATAACCATTATTTTATAATATCATATTTTTCTCTATAGGATGGGACCAAGGTCTTTTGAAGTAAGATCATTACTTCAATGAAAATGATAAATATCCATTTGTTTGTAGTATGTGTGAAGGTGAAAAGAGACGACTGGTCATACCTTCTAGTCTAGGATATGGAGAAAGGGGGAGCCCCTCCAAAAATACCAGGTAATTACAGTAACATCATTGTCCTCAAATTTATGTCTTTTCAAAGGTGGGGCAAAATTGATCTTTGAGTGGAACTACTGAAGATAGAGAGACAAGGAGACCTTTAGATGAATCATTTTTTTTAGACAAACTGTTTACACATACATTAATATATTGTTGAACACCGAAAGAGGTGTGTATGCTGTCCCAAATAACATGATTGATGTGTGTGTGTGTGTGCATTACATGGGCTTCATGATTGATTGCTTGTGTTTAAGTGACTAAACAAGAAAAGAGTATAGTCATAGTAGTAGAAGGAAATACATGATCTACAATAGATGTAGTTGAGGTCATTCTTTTTAGTTAAAAGTACGCAATCTGATGATTTAAAGTTAGCACAATACAGTATAAACTCTCACTTAGTACACAATATAGTTATTAAAAGTTATGAATATTTTACTAGTAATAATAATATATTATGACAAGGACTGTTGTTCAAGCTTTGAATCCATCCGATGAAATGATCGACCAATCTTTTTTCGACCTGTTGCGACCAATTTTTCATTGCTTCTTGTCGACCACTATCTTTGTGATCAAAATGCAGTCATGTTGTTCTGGTAACGGTGCAGCAAACAAATACATACCCTAAGAATAGATACAACCACAATAAAACAGTGGCATATGTATCATAATGTAAGAACATACCACATCTACATTGTCCTAATTCTCGTTGTGCTAATTCTAACTTTACTCGACATATCCAACATTTTTTTCTCTTATTTTTTTGAATTGGCATATCAGTTTGTAAGTTGTTATCGTGTGGCAGCTTCCTCTAATTCCATTTTCTTTGCTTCTGGTTGGTTATGTCATCTTTGTAGTCATCACTCATTGACAATGGTTGTGGTAGTTGTACTTGTAGAACCCCGAGGGCAATTGATAAAAGACCAGAGAGTAGAAGAAGCTAGTAACTGCTGACGTTTTTATTGGCGTTTGCATTGTCATTTGAAGCTGAGGTTTGTGATATCTTCTGCATGTGTTTTTGAGGAGAGAAACGGTAATGAGGCCTATAGTTTATACTAGTTACCTTTGTAACACTGAGAGGCACCAAGATTCATCTGTACTTGCTGATCTGTTAAGAGAAAGAAAGAGAACCATTATAACTTCCTTCTAGAGACTATCACCATTACTGACCCCCAAAATCCACACGGACATCTCTTTGGGTTGGTCATCTGCTTCTGCCATTGTCTACTTCAGCCCCTGGTTTCTTGTTGTTGTCTTCAAACCTTCAGCCTTGCCGAAAAAACTACTTAAATTGATCAACGACTAATCTTTAATCTCCTTTGTCAACAACGCTCGTCTTAATTATGGTGGGCGTGGCAACATAATTATAAATACAACTTGGTATCATAGCAACGGATATACAAGTGACTGCTAGCCCATAAAATAAGTCAGTCTGACTGTAGTATAAAATATACTGCTGAGCCAAAAAAATGTCTACTTCTGTAGAGACCCACAGAATAGGCACACATTTGCAGGTTACAGCAAGCATTTCTGGACAGCTAAAATACCCAAGGACAGATGAACGAACTAGTTTGGAGTAACAGTATAGTCTGCACCATAGTTTGTCTGCCATGCTAACTGTCTCTCTTTTTAGATGGTATAACCCAGAAGAGATCGTAGTACAGCTCCTGTCCAACGTCACAAGTTTTTGGCCCAACCTCAACCCAATACAATACCGACATATTGGATACCAGTACCTGATATACCAATGAATACTTCTCTCGATCAAAAGAAGAAAAGGAGATACACGTGTCAGCTCCTTCATCACGCTGTGAGCAATGGTCTACATTGAGACAAATGCTACCATCAAAAGACACAGCTGGCATACACTGGCACCTAAATGGGTACAAGTCACTTGCGTCCTCCAACTTGGTCAGCTAAGAGGCCAAGACGATTTCCACACATTAACCGTGAAATGACAAAGTAAGTGAATAGTATTGAGTCTCCTATTAATGATTAAATGGGACACATTTATAATGTAACATGTATCCATTATGGTTTGTACATGCAATATGGATATACTAAGTGAGCAGTAATATGTGTCCATTTAAATAACCTATACATCCATTTTTAGATTAATATTATAGATGCATATATAATAATGTATCCATTTTTTTCAATAGTTATGTTGACGACATGCATCAAACTAATAGATTGTTTCGACTCTATGACATTAAACAAATTATTAATATCTATTAATTATTATTAATAATTATTAATATTAATATCATTGTTGTTCCAATGATATTTATATTAAGTAGATAATTAGAAATGACATATAATGATAAATAGATGTTTTAAAATGTATAATTATTACAATTATTAAGAAGAGAGGAGACCAGAGAAGACGGATGCAAGGTTAGTTTTATACATAAGTACCTTCTTGACCTTCAGCTAATGTTGCTTCACGATTTTCATAAGTTAGAAATCCATTAAAGTCTGGTAAGTATGGCAACCATTGTTTCTCCATGACCACTAAAGAGAGAGGGAAGGATAGAATAAGCATAACAATACTTTCCTACACACCTGTTAATAAGATCTGATAATGTTATTCGGTCTGGATTTGTAGGCTTGATCATATCAAATATTTCATCCTTGAGAGAAAGAGAGAAATGTCAAGTTAGATATAAGTTTCTTTACCCTAATATCTTCAACTCTGACTGTTTCATATCCTGTGTTTTTAATAAGATCTAAAATAGCCTAACATAAAGTAATAATAATTATTATAAATATTAAAGGTTATTTTACTCGAAAGAAATAGTTTATTGTGAATGCAGTTAAATAGCCTTGACCATTAATGTCTACAAACGAAAGAAATATTGTAAAGACTGTGGTTCTCTCTGATATTCCCATTGCTAAGACAAAATCCATTAAGTTTTGTAGTCCTGAAAAACATCCAATTAATTTAAAAAAATGACATTGAAAAAAAAATTAATTTTATAATATTTTTATTTAATGGACTAACCACTTCTCCTTCGTATGTTAAACATTCTTGAAAAGACACGGTCAATAAATAGAGTTGTCAATGTACCATACCATATCTATTATAATGATTACAATAATAACTGAGTTATTAGAAAAAAACTTTATTACCGAAGGAGCTCGTCTTTGCTAAGCATTCCAGTTATGATTAGTGTCAAGGGACAAATACTGTCCTACAATAAAACATTGTATCAATGTCTGATACTAGTACTCTGATACTTCAATACCAACCGTATACTCTGAGAGATGATTGAGCGGAGAACCAGTTGGACTCCTGTGATTCTGGTGTCATATCTTCATCTCTTAACTATAAACGATAATTCTTATAATCAGTAATTCATATAGTCAGTGTCAGTAAGTGAATACTACTTAAATGGAAATTTATAACTATTCCTTTAGACTCTGATCTTAATATTTTGCATTTAAAATGCACCATTTTCACATTAAAATACATTACTGGGGCATGATTCTAGATAATTCAAAGGGGATTATTTATTGTGTGTAGGACGCCTTTTGACAGGAAGAGGAGGCATGCGTATACTATTTTTAGCACAATTCACACTGACTGACTCAGCAATTATCATTAACTGCCACGTCGTTACTGACCACGAAATTACAGTCAGGGCCTCCAATGTTAGGGAAATTTCCCTAAAACTAGGGAATAATTGATTAACTTAGGGTCCAGGGGAGGAATTTTTAAAAATTAAGGAATTTAGGGATTTTTATAATTTCAAAACCTTTTAATAATTTTATAACTAAGAATAAATTCATAGCCTGTTTAAAATCTATTTTTGATAAACATGCTGATTGCATACATGTAAAAATTACTGATTAGCAGGCAAAACAAAACAAGGCAAGAAATAGTATGAAAACAAAAACTTTAGATGGCTATTATTTTGACTAAACGAAGCTTGCCTTTGCACTTGTGTGGAATTTAAACCTACAGTTCCATTGCAAATGTGTCGACTTAGAAATGTATGCTAGTGATGAAAGTTCTGACTCTGACAATGACTAAGTATTGGTTTAAGTATAAGATAACTATTGGTTTTCTAGGAAAAATTCAAGGAAATATTGTAAAACTTAAGGGGGGTTTAGGGGGTTACTAATTTTGTATTTAGGGAAATAAAGGGAAAAATTTTAGTTCCCCTAGGGGAAAAAATCAAATTTTGAGGTTGGAGGCCCTGATTACCAGTTGCGAATTGCGAGTTGGCGACTGCGTAGGTGAGGTAAAGAGAGAGACGGTGGCATAACCTAGGGCTATAAAAGTACCTTAGACTACTACTACAAGCAGAAACGAGATAATAAGTGCCAAATAGAAAAGGTGAAGTAAAAAAAAAACTAAATAACTTTTAGATATTGATCGTCTTCAGGGCTGCTAAAAGATGGGCAATTTTATCAAACAAACTCAAAGACGCTCTCACCGCTCTAGGCGGCTCAGAGGCAAGGATTCTAATGCTTGGACTAGATGCTGCTGGTAAGACCACCATTCTATACAAGTTGAAATTGAACGAGACAGTATCTTCGATTCCTACCATCGGTTTTCAATGTCGAAACGGTCACACCAGTGAAAGGTGTGACATTTACTGTCTGGGATGTCGGTGGACAAGACAAAATCAGACCTCTTTGGAAGCATTATTTCACAACACAGAAGGTTTAGTCTATGTTGTCGACTCCTCTGATCGTGCTCGTATCAATGAGAGCAGAGACGAGCTCAAATGGATATTAGACTCTGATGAAATGAGGGGCGTCCCCGTCGTTGTCCTTGCTAATAAACAAGATTTACCTAATGCTCTCCCTCCTAGTGAAGTTGGTACCAGACTTGGTTTGAACCAGATGCGTTCAAGGGACTGGTACATTCAGGGCACATGTCAGTAAATGGCGATGGTCTGTTTGAAGAATGCACGAATTAGCAAGACTTGTAAAAGATTTCAAGAAGTCTCGAAGATAGAGTAGCATTATTAAAATATACTATATCCCGTGAGCAAACCTCTAGATTACCAGCTATTGGATTAATCACTTCTCTCTTTCTCTCTTTTGAACATGTGATTGTGTGTATGTATTTAAAGACTAAACACTATTATATAGAAACATTTCTTTAAATCTTGAAATTGTGTGATTTCGTTGTTGTCTTTCTCTTTGTAATTGTAATAATTATTACTTTAAAAAACATGTTAAAAGCATTTCACATATTACCATAATAGAATTACTGTTATTTTCAAATTATTGTTTTCATCTTTTTTTTTCCACATAACAATATTATTCATGCTTATTATATAATACTCACTAATTTATTGTACTAACTGACCTCTAACAAGTCGTCTAAAAATCCGCACCCAAGAATATCTTGTATCTTAATACGTCCTAAATATGGAGATATCAGTTGATACAGATAAGTCAATATAATCCCTATAGAAAAACACCACCATCTTTGTTGTATAAATATTGGAGTAACAAAGCATTAATATTATATCATGTTGAACACATACGTACACATATGTATGTTGGATATGACCTGTCACCTCACACTAAAGTGAAGCAATACCATCTGTGTTAACAATACTGTAAATACATTGAGTACCACATTTAGTACTATATAATATTATATGACAGAATTATCTAAAAGATATGTCAAAGGTAAGATTACCTATCTTATCATGTTTTATATTAAAAGTGAAGCTAATCTTTATTGTAAAAGTTGTAACAATAATTCCATTGTAGTGGGTAGTTAAAGGATATTAAGGTTTACTCCCATTGTCTTACCTGTTTTCATTGGGTCTAAAAAAAAGAAAAATTTCCTAACAGCTGTACAAACGTAGAAAGAGTAAAAGGGATTCTTCAAGACAATTTAATTGAGGAAGGGTTGGAATCAATTCTAAGATGTAATTCTCCAAATCCTACATATGACAAACATAGAGAATACAAGTTATAGGAGATAGCTTACTGATTCTCTGAGGAAACCAAGACCTTGATATCAAACAGACTTAATCCTATACGAGTTTGTTGTAACCACACTATCATTATAATATAATTGAATAGTAAAGATAGTTGATAATATACCTTTCCTCATAATGTAGGAAAATAACTGTGTAATAGATACTCTAAAGGTATACATAGAAAAGTGGGTTTTTTAGAATTTCATAGAAGACATCATTTCATACCTGCCTAAGGGATCATCTTTGAGGAGTTTAGTAAAGACTTTAGGAGTAAAAAATGACCTGAGAAAACATAATATTATGATGTTAACATGATATGTAACAGAGTCGGTCACACTTCAGATGTAACACAAACAATAACCAACAACACTCACTTGCATCTCTCAGAGACTTCATCACGAAGACTCATGTAATCCAAGTAACCAATCATCTATAAATAAACCAATAATTAATGACAAATTATGACATCATACCTGTTCATCACTGACATCAGGAGGAGTGTGCTTCTCCTCCAGAACCACCCATAATTTCTATCAAATAAAATCAATAATATTAACATAAATGTTGTAAAGTTACTTGAAGTCTTCGTTGTCCATCAGATCTGAACTTCTCTTTTGGAGAAATACAGCTCTATAGATAAGAACAATAACTATATTGTAATAAACCGTTATACTAGGTTGAATTTTAATGAGGTGTTACCATGACGATATAGCTATACAATAGTTAACCATACCGAGCTTCTTCTCTTAGTTTCTGTTGTAATACATCTCCTTCACGAGGTGGCTATCAAGAGAGGGAGAAGTAAAGCAGTGATACTATCTGGGACATACTTACTTTAGAGTAAAATCGAGGTATATGTGATGACTCTTTTTGTTTTTTGGCTTCAGTTCCTTTAAATTTGTGATAATATTCAGAAAATAACTGTTCATCTTTCTGTTCAGTGTCTGTGAACGAAATATGGAGTTTTGAGGGATACTATAACTTACCTTGCACGTTGAGTTTAGATTTGTCTTTATTAAATTGCTGTAACTTAGTAACCCAACTCATTTTGTTGTTTCAAATGGTGTTTATGTTTCTAATTAATATCTCAACTAATAGCTCCACCCACTAAAAAGACCACACACAAACCCCTCCCATCAGCTCTATTTATTAGTCCCGCCATATTTCAATTAAAAAATTATTTAAAAAAATAAAATTTACTAGACAGTTACTTCTATTTTTGAGGGACATGAGCAGCATGATGTCAGCATTACAAAGCGACTATTGTCTCACCAGTTTCTTTTTAAATATACTAGGATATGGAGCTGTGATAATTCCAGCTGCTCTAGCCATATACTATTTGAAGAACTCAGAATCATCAAAATGGTAGGATAATAATATTCATGAGTAGAGTAGATAATATAACACAAGTGTGCATAATTTTATAGATGGATTTTTGTGTGTGACCTCTCTTCTGTTATAGAACTCACGTGTTAGATTGAATGTAAATAGTCATTTTATTTATTACCAAGTTATTTAAATATTTACATATTATTCAGTCCCATTCTAATCATTACATTGTCATTTTTTAGTACCTAGTTATTAAAATATTTACATGTTATTGTCCAGGCTCAGGTCCATTCTATTCATTTCTGAGATGTTGTGTAATTGGAGGTAATGTCACAGATGTACTACAAAATGCTGAAGAAGGAGGAGCACCGGCTAAAGATAAATCACTTTCTAATGATGAGGCAAATGCTAACAATATCACTTATTATGTTAAGTTAGTATTATGTGTAGTAGGACTCCAGATCTCTTACTTATTTTGGGGAATAATTCAGGTACAGTATATATTGAGTACATATTGAGTACATATAATGATTATATTATATAATGAGTATATTATATTGAGAACATATAATGAGTATATTATATTGAGTACATATATTATACTAATATTGAGTACAATTTCATTGCTTGTATTTAGTTATTATCTTGTTATTGATGTGTTATGGACTCTATTTGATGTTTAGGTAGAGAATCTTGTATTGCAATAATTCAATGTACAGTGACGTTTATAATTCATGGAATGAATTGACATAAAATTTTATTATTTTTATAATTGCTGTTTTCTTTTCCCCAGGAACGGATAATGACTCGTAGTTATGATGGAGATATATTTAAAACGTCACAATTTCTAGTCTTTCTTAATCGCATACTTGCTCTTCTTGTATCAAGTGTGTATCTTCTTACTACTACTCAACCTCATCACATTACACCGCCATTCTATAAATACTCTTATTCTTCTCTTTCCAATGTTCTTAGCAGTTGGTGTCAGTACGAGGCGCTCAAATATGTCAGCTTCCCAACTCAAGTTCTCTCTAAGTCTTGCAAAGTGATCCCAGTAATGTTAATGGGTAAAGTAGTGTCCAATAAGACCTATCCTTGGCATGAATATATCACTGCTGGCTTAATGAGTTTGGGTGTGCTTTGTTTTTATTAGCTGCTGATCCTACAGGTCATACACATACTACAGAGACTACAGTAGCTGGTATATTTATTTTATTGGGTTACATGTGGTTTGATAGTTTCACTTCAAATTGGCAATCGGAGATGTTCAATGAATATAAAATGTCATCTGTTCAAATGATGTTTGGTGTAAATGTTTTCTCTAGTCTTCTAACACTGTCGTCCCTTCTCTTTCGTGGGGTCATTTTTTCCATGCCTGATATTCTTTTTTCAGCACTTAGAGTTTATCATGCATGTTATTATTATTTTATCTACATGTTTCTGCAGTGGGACAGCTCTTTATCTTTTATACTATAGCTCAGTTTGGACCTCTTATTTTCACATTAATTATGACTACCAGACAAGCAGTTAGCATTCTTTTATCTTGTTTAATCTATGGTCACGTCTTAACAATGCAAGCTCTGACAGGACTATTGGTTGTCTTTCTTGCCTTGTTCCTGAGAATATATTGTCGACAACAAAACAAACCAAACCAAAATAATGTTGTTTAATAATATAATATTTCTCTTTATTTTTAATTATTATTGTTTGTATTACTTAATAGTTAATAAAAACTGATAAAATATTAATGTGACATGTTTATTCATATAGTAAGTATAAATAAGTGAAATGATTTGTACATTTACTTTGTTGCCATGGTTACTTGTTCTTTTCAGTAAATTCACTTTCCATATTGGATCTTGAGATTTCATTGATTGGTGTAAAGCTTGAAATAGTTCTTCATTTTGTTTCTCAATTTGTTTCAACTGTAATGCCTCAGTTTCTGGAAGACGCTGTAAGACAATTACTAACAGTATTAGACATACATTAGACTTACTTTAATCATATCATCTTTTGTAGGTGAAGTATATTTCATTACAACCCATCCTACAGCTGCAATACCACCAGTAAGTACCATATACTTTAACCCCATCCACGCCATGATGAAAACTATAGCCACACCCACAATGGATTTTGCTGGTTGGGTTATCATTAATGAGATTCATTGTCGATTCAGTGCGCCCCACAAGGCCATGAAGACAAATCTTACGTACATATAAAAGGAAACCAAAACAGTCATGAGTGCCAGTGTGTTGTGGGCCAGCGTTCTGCAATGCATCAAACCTCTGAGATGGTTACCAGCATACTCTACGGAGTATCCGAAAGGCCGACTAGGATAGGGCTGGTAGTCTCCCTTTAAACGAGATGAGGCTGGTGTATTTGTGGTTCCCGGTTCCTGAATGCGATATTCCCTAAGAGCTGGAATCCCGTACGGCTGGTTTTAGTTAGGGCGACGCTCCAGCCCATGATTACCTCGTCTTCGGACGAGGGTTACCAAGCCAGGTGGCGGTCCCAGCTAGCAATAGCAGGGAATCCTGGAGCCTAAGTGGAAGCCTGAGTGGGTGAGCGAGTAGGAATCGTTTGGGCAACACACAAGGGTTTTTTTTTTTTTAATAAATATTAAATACTGGTTTTCATTATTATTTTAATTTTTGCTGCTAGTTAATTATACTCATGATTAAAACTGAACATTTTATATAAGAAAAAATTATTACCAATAATAATTAGAAAATTCAATCTTGTACAATTACTGCTATTAATAAAACTTGTTGATCTTATAAAATGAGTGCTATAGAAGATATCAGTAGCAGTAGTAGTGATGAAAGTGATGATGATCTAACTGATGTAGATACAGCAGATAGAGGTAATGGTTTTCCTACATCTGACTCAGGTACTGAAGACTTTTATGCTGAAAAAATATTAAAGTAAAATGATACTTATATAGAATATTTGCTCTCATCAATTAACATATAATAGAAAAGAAGAGAGAGAGTTAATAAGCCAGGATTACCTTGTCTTCGGATGAGGGTTACCAGGCCATGGTGACGGTCCCAGCTAAGTGGAAGCCTGAGTGGGTGAGTAAGGAGGGATTGTTTGGGGCAACACACAAGGTTTCTTTTTATAAATCTTAAAATTAAAAACTATTGGAATGTCAGTAGAACTGGTTGTGTCATTTGCTTAAGTTGTATATACCAAATATACCAAATATGCAGTTAGTATTACAAACCAAAGAACATTTCATAAAATATTATTAACATATAATAGTCAGTGTCATGTGATATGTGAAGACCATTATACCAATACCCATATCGTTTTCTTATGGTAGTCATGCAGTGTAGTGGGTGTGGTTATAGGAAGGTGTCGTGATGATGTTTATTGCTTACATTTTTACAATAATATTACTAAAACAAAGAGATAATAGAATAATAGTTAAGTTATATTAATTTTTATTAAGAATTATTTTCTTTCTTGGTATTTTTGTTGTTTGTCATATTGCCACATTTCTAAGTCCTTCTCTTTCACTCCTGAAATACCTACTAATGTACAAGAACGATAGAATGCTAAAAGAACAATTACAAAAGTAACTTTTTCATCATATGCTGACCACAATACCTTCCAATATCACTGGATATTTCTGATACATGTATCTCCGATAGCCTACACATATTCACAGTGAGGAGTTAGATACATGTGTGTATATATTGTGACCTGCTAACTTTGACTGGTGTCATGTTATGCCACACATAGTAAGCTCCAGTGAGGGCAGCTACTTCAGCTGCAACTATCCCATAGAGAACTGTCCACTTACCTACTTTAGTCAATGGCATTTTATACACTAACTCATTGCGTGGGTGAAGAATAGTACTTATTTTTAACCCTTTAGCTATGAAATCTGTTTTACTGACTAAAACTCTTAGACCTTTTAAAATACCTTTTAGGAATAAAAAAAGTAAGCTAGTTATAATTTGCTATCAATATCTCTCATATATCTTCTCTTGGTAGCTATGGAAACCAGTATGTCTCTCCTCATTTGTGTTGTACCACTAACATTTGTTCTCTTTTATTGGTGTCATCTGTCCAATAGTCTAGGTTAGGTATAGATCACGTGATTGATGATCTTATTGATGTGTTTTACTTTTTCATATAGCATTGACATCATTCACGTTTTTGCACTTTTAATATAGGAATGTAAGGAGATATCTGTAAAGATATTCTTTAACTCTCTCTTCTCTCTTCTCTCTCTCTCTCTCTCTCCTCTCTCTCCCTCTCATCTCTCTCTCTCTCTCTTTTCTCTCTTGCTCACTCTCATTCTTTGCACTAATTATTAATGAACATAGTGTCTGTAGGGTATCAGGTCAGTCCACCCAATCCAAAGTACAGTTATGGGTAAGTACTACATTCTACATGATGTATGTTGCTATGGTGATTTTATAGTTATGAACGTGCTAATGTTTGTAGCTGTATTTGCTAGTACTATGTTTATTAATGTTAGGTGAATTATTAGGGGCTTTTTAAACTTAAGTCACAGGTAAGGGGTACATAAAAAGATATCTGGTATTATTAGGATACCGTTTTAGTTTAGACGACTGTTTAACCACCAGCTATATCAATGTGAGTATTGTGACAATAGTCTTATGGAGTCCGTCCTCTAGCTCCCGCCTAGACAAAGGAGGGTCAGATTCCACAAGACTTATGTTTAATGTTGTTGGGTGTTAATCTTGCCCGCCTACTTAGGAATAATACCTTCTATTGACTAATAGTAGGCTGATATATTCACATTCAGTGTTCATATATTAATTACTAATCAGCCTTACAACATGCTGCTGAAGGTACATGAGTTTACATGTATCATTTAATTACATGTTTTAAATTTAGTGGCCACACCGAATTGGTTACAAAATGCTCTGAGTGATCTTGGACAGAGTATTTGTGGTCTCTCCCCTCCTCTTGGTCGGCTTTTTTTTGTATCGAGTGAATCCTTCTTCTCTGTTAGCAACTGATGTTCTCTGTTCTCTAGTCATTGCTAAATATTAATTGATTTAGAGTGATTGTAGACATAGCAGTGTGTTTTACTCTCTCTCTCTGTTATAGTGATCTCCATTTAGCAGATGTAGCAGCTGCCATAATTTAATGCCCGCCTTCATGTGTGGTACAATGTTACCATTAATGTCCTACAGTGGAAAGATATTGTTACAATAAGTGACATCACCATGAGTCACATGACTTCCTCTCCTCTACAGACATCTCCTGAGCACATATTGCCGCTACTAGACAAATCCGTGAGAGAAGTACGCACTCTGTGATTAATAGAAGAACTTAGTTTATGTACATTAGGCCCTTACCGCTCAGATGGGGTAATTAGAACTGAAGAATGAACATTTTTAGGACAATTACATTTGGTAGTTATGTAAGAATAGATAACTCATTATTAATGATTTGATTAATGTTGTCCTCTTTACATCACTCAGGCTGGGTCATTACAAGTCCGAGTGAGACGGTGATGCAGATGAACAGTCAGTTTAAATATTGTCTTATTACTTAAAGATAATGTTTGTCTTTTTAGGAGGTGCTAAAAAAGGTCACCTCTTGTCTCTCAGTCAACTAAATGACCTCACTATACAAATTGGAAAGATGATTGGGAATGTTCCCATTTCTTCTTTCCCACGCTCTTCACCAACTGCCTCACCCACTTAATATCCAGTACTACACACTCTCCTAATTATCCTTTAATTGGAGAGGTTCCCTTAATATCAGCAGCTAATAACCCGCCAGAAAACTTTCACACACACTCCCATCACCATGGTTACCATGGTCACACCCATCATTATGAAGGTTTTAATTTATATATCTAATAATTCATCTAATAAAGAATCAAGGGTCATTGTTAGCAGGTGAAATAATAGTGTTATTAGTTGAAGGGTTAGTTCCTTTAACTTCTTCATTAGTTTCTTTTATAACTGGATTAATATTAGTAGTTGTATCTTCCTTTAGTAAGTGATCTAGTTCTCTATCTAATTGTTCATTACTGCCATTTCTTTCTCCAGTAGTTGGCAATGAAGTTTATTAATGTCAAAGTATTAAAGTTGTGTCCTGGTGAAACATTGGTTTTCTACTATCAATGGTTCTTGTTTAAAACTTAAGTTGATACTAGGTAAATGTGTGGCTGGACAAGGTTCAGTTCTCTGCTGTAAGACTGACAAGCTGCTCTTTGTATTGTGACTCACAGAGATCCACTACTTCCTTGTCTAAATGGAGACGTTCATGTAGAGGTAAAGATAGAGAGATGTAGATAGAAGTGATAAATCTAAGGAAGTAATCTGTCCTGTAGCCAAAGAAAAAATAATAGTGTTCATTGTCTATAATGCATGCTTATTATGCTTATTTATATTAGCGGTCTTAGTATTAGTATTTTGGTTAGCGTCCCTAGCACTATTATCATTGTGCAGTCCTAAATTTTAATTTTATTATAATTGATCAGATGAGTCACCTCGTGGTATAGTGTCTCTCTCATCGGTGGTCATAAGAGAGAGGTAGGAGGGTGGTGGGGGGAGTCTAGTTTGGTGGTAATCGGGTGGAAAGGAGTTGAACCATCTTTGTTCTAACATTTCTTCATCTTGAAGTGTGTGATCTTCATAAACTATAGAGGAGACTTATTGGAAGTGTGGGCAATAGACATTATACATACCTTCTTTTGTCCCTTATCTGTTCTTTATGAGCGACAGCATACTCTGTTATGTGTCTTGTTGAGGTCACCTCAACATCCTTAGGTTTCTTAGGAGGAAGAGATTGTGTGATTATTATGATCAGGCTCTACTTACTGGTTCCTCTAACTGGTCCTGGGTCTTCTTGTTCAGTAATTTTCTTGGTAGATTCTTGTCTGGACTTACTAATTTCCTTTTGATCATACCTCCTCTTCTTAAACTGGGCATTCTCTTTTTTTGTCTCTGGAAGACATCACATACATTGATAAAACAGCCACACCCACTATTACTAATATGGACCCTCCCATCATCATACTTGTCTTTCTGCTCTCACTTTTTTCTAGAAATTCTCACTGTTATAGCTCGTGCACCAGATAGCTGGTACTGTTGAAGGCGATCACACGCAATACTACACTCTGAAGGCAGGAGAGTATTGTTCTCTTGTGTCTAATATCAATATTGGAGACGCTGATATTTATGTTGATAGAACTTCTAATACAAAAACACCCCAATTATGCTACTCATGAATATTCATCAGTTTCTACTGGTGTAGATGTTTATCACTAATACTTTATTGATAAGGAAAAAACTGATACTACATTATCTATTGGAATTCACGTCATCCTCGTCATGAAATATCATCATATCGACTTTATGTTCTTGTTCCAGTAAAGAAGACTTACTACAACACCAAATATGGAGGTTTGATCCAGAATCATGACACAGAAACTGATTATTGATGTCGATCCTCTTTGGATGGCTAATGATCCTAACTTGCACAGATTATTGGAATCGTTATCAAGAGATAGTCCTCCAGATGGAACTCTAAATTGGACAGTTATTAAAGAATGGATAATTTGGTTTTTATGGAATTTTCTTCATTTGTTGTAGAAGTATTAGCTTGATTGATATTTAATATATTTTTATTGATTAGACAATATAAAATATTCATAACTGAGTTCATGTGATGATCATGTGACATTTCACTAGAACTTGCTTATTCTTCTGTCACATTCCCACCTTGCTTAATACCTCAATTCTCTTTGACCTTTGCGAAGTAAATACTCAATTTTTAATATCTCTGTTCTTTTTAACTGAGCATTTTGGCGGAATATTTTGACGAATATATTCTTTCATACCATCAGTACCACTACTGGCACGTAGAAATCCTTTGTATAACCTTAGAACTTCTCTTTGTATTGGACTTCTAAACATGACCACATGACAATCAATAAAAAAAGAGGGAAACCCTTTAATTTATCATTATTATCAATTACTCAAAATAAATATGACAGCTAAAATTTACTGAGACACAAACTATTACAAGTTATGTCATATAAATGTCCACACAAAAATAATGATAATATATTATTTGTGGGCAACATGACCATACCACAGCTTGTCAGGACAAATGTCCTTTTTCTCTCATTGTTAGGTCTAGGAGGGCAATCAACTAGATTCATTGATTTAAAGCAAATAATATGCTAAATAGAACTTCATCTGTCTCAGATTTTCCCTAGAAAAAAAAAGTTGGTAATCACAACCAGCTAAGACTAGTAAAATATACATACCTTTGGAAAGCCACAGCGAAGTCTTGGACTTGCTCCAATGGCATTTTTAATTGCATCATGTATTTTTGCCAGTCTATTAAAGATTGATTGAACAATAAGTGAAGATAATAGTCAACAAGACCTAACCTCATACATTGTGACATCACTAGGTATGATACCTTGTTCCTGTAAAATCTTTGTCACACTGTACCTCTGGTATAGATTTATAGTTTGTTGAAAATATTCTTGTTCATTATCAAAGTCTTTGGCACAAGTACATGTACCATGTCTACACCATTCCTGTCCCCTGAAAAAAATATAAATCCTTAAGGAAAAATGACATATATAACAAAAGTCAGTATTGTTTTTTATCTTAAAAGAAATCCATATGTGTTCATCTCTTGTACTAGAGAGTCCTATAGATAAGAATATATGGAAGATACATGGATGGATTGATAAATGAATGAACGGATGGATGAATGGATGGATCCAACTAATATACAGCTAAGTGAGTGACGTCAAAATTAGCAGAGCCACAGTATTTAGGACTGTCTTTTTTAGCATTATTGGATGGCCTAATTGTATCAGAGTTAACATAGTATACACATCTCTCTCTCTGTTATCATTACTTTACATAAGCCATGGATATTCAGGTAAGAGCATTATTTGGAATGTTACAGCTTGGATCTAAAGCTTTAAACCTGAGGTTGTTGTAGAACCAAAAAGTAATATTTGAAATGTTTGTATCTGTTAAGAGAACAGTTCAACAGCTGCAGTTCCCAGCATATACACTTACTTTTTCTAGATATTTGCAATGATAGATCTGTTCACTCATTACAGACCATAGAACAGACTACACAACATCAGTATATTATTAACTTCATATTGAAAGATTTGGCACTCAGTTCACCAACAGATCTTGTTGTTTGAAATAGAACAATGACTCCTTTTCTTATAGACTTTGTTTCAAGTATGGCCGAAACCCTGGACGTAGATATGTTTGTTGATGTCTTAAAAACTGAAAGTAGTCCCACTGCACCTGAGTAAACAATTGTTATTCTGTCTTTTGAAAGTAAAGTGTCTTTAGTTTTAAAAACATGTTTGTCTTAAAGGATAAATCATACAAAATTTTTACATTATATTCAATATGTTATTATTTATTTGTCATAACTGATTTGGACAAACTTTTTCTTTGTATAAACTTTTACATAACAATTGCTTCTTGTTCAACAGAGTCATGCTCATAAACCATACAGCAATATCTTACTCTATAGTAGTACGTAAATACATATAGTTGCTATAACTATACAGCTTGACTATATAGTAGCACATGCTTTGTGTAGATATTTTTGATATTTTAATATATTTTTTATTGAATTAGACAATATATAATATTCATAACTAGTTCATGTGATGATCATGTACCATTCACTAGAACTTGCTTATTCTGTCACATCCCACTTTGCTTTATAACCTCAATACTACTTTGACCTTTGTGAAGTAATTACTCAATTTTTAATATCTCTGTTCTTTTTAACTGAGCATTTTGACAGAATATTTGATGAATATATTATAAATATAGTTCTTTCATATCATCAATACCACTGCTGGCATGTAAAATCCTTTGTATAATATTAGAACTTCTCACATGACATCAATTAAAAAGAAGGCAAATCCTTTAATTATCCATTATTAATCAATTAACTCAAAATAAATATTGACGCTAACTTTACTGAGACAACAAACTATTACAAGTTATGTCATATAAATGTCACACAAAAATAATGATAGTATATTACTTGGTGAGCACCATACCACAGCTTGGTCAGGACAAATGTGCTTTTTCTTATTGTTATGTCTAGTAGGGCAATCAACTGGATTCATTGATTTGATCAAAGCAAATGTATATGGCTAAATAGCACTTCATCTGTCTCAGATTTTCCCTAGAAAATGATGAGTTGGTGATTACAACACCCAGCTAAGACTATAAAAATTACACCCCTCTGGAAAGCCACAGCGAAGTCTTGGACTTTGCCCCAATGGCATTTTTTTAATGTTGCCTCATGATTTTTTTGCAGTCCTATTAAGATTGATTGAAACCATAAGTGAGATAGGATAGTCAACAAGACTAACCTCAAATACATGTAACCCATCACTATGTATGATACCTTTTCCTTTAAAATCTTTGTCAGACCCTGTACCTCTGTATAGATTTATAGTTTTTGAAAATATTCTGTTCATTATCAAAGTCTTTAGCACAGTACCATGTTTACACCATTCATTTCCCCTGAAAAATATATATGAAGTCTCATGAAAAATGACATATATACCAAAAGTCGTATTGTTTTGTTATACATAAAGGAAATCGCAGTATGTGTTCATCTCTTGTACTATATGAGTCCTATAGATTAAGAATATATATGGAAAGATACAAAAACAATGGGGATGGATTGATAACTGAATGAACGGATGGATGAATTGAGTAGGATTCCAACTAAATATCACTAAGTTGAGTGATGTCAAAATTGCTGTATGAGAGCCACATTTTTTAGGATGTCTTTTTAGCATTATTGGCTGGCCATACATTCATCAGAGTTAACATAGTATACAATTCCCTCTCTCGCTTATCATTACTTACCATAAGCCAGGATATTCCAGGTTAGGAGCATTAAATTTTGGAATGGTTATAGTCTGGTTTTAAATCCCTTAATCCTTGAGTTTTGTTGTAGATCCAAACATAATTTTTTGAAAGGTTTGTATCTGTTAAGAAACAGTTCAACAGCTGCAGTTCCCCGCATATACACTTCCTTCTTATGATATTTCCATGAAGATCTCGTTAACTCATTTACAGACCATCCCAGACTACCAACTCATACATTATTAACTTCATATTGAAATAGTTATGGCACTCAAGTTCAACCAACCAGATTCTTGTTGTTTGGAATAGAACAATGATTCCTTTTCTTATAGACTTTGTTAAATTATGACTCAAAACCCTCATATGGTATATATAATTATTGATTTCTTATAAACTGAAAGTATCCCATTCCCCACCTGAGTAAACAATTGTTGGTAGTTCATGTCTTTTTTGAAAGTAAACCCTTTATTTATTTTTAAAAACATATTTGTCTTAAGGGATGCCAACGTTTGTTTATTACGATTATAGAACAATAATGTTATTATTTATTTTGTCATCACTGATTTGGATATGCATTTTTTCTTTTGTTATAACTTAAGCATCACAATGGCTTGTTCAACCAAGTCATCTCATACAACCATAAGCAATAGCTTTACTATATAGGTAGGAACACAGGTATTACTAAGCTTAATATCTTATGACTATATAGGTGTAATACCTGTATTACTTAAAAAACATACGTAATAGCTTGTACTATATAGTTAGTAATACATGTATTACTATAGCTTATATCTTGCTATAGGTAGCATACATGTATAACTATAACTTAATTCTTGACTACTATATAGGTAGCAGTACATGTAGCATTAACCTGTAACTATAATAGAGTGACTACACAACAATTTAGTAAAACTTAACTAAGCTGATTACACAATAGCAAAAACTATTATTAAACCTAAAATTAATTTACTAAAACATCACTAGCTAATATATATATCTAACAAAAGTCATTACTACAAGTACAACTATACACAAAGCAAACTCCTTGCCTGAGAATTTGCTGAAAGACAGGCAATAGTCCAAAATCTAGGGCTTTCTAATTAGTTTGTTTTTTGTAGTTTAAGTTTTATTAAATACTTTTCTGACATGTGAAAGATAAGCACAATAAATAGACACACACCAAATGGTGTGATTGTATATGTCACTATGTATTCATTTTGTCTACATAAAACAGAAACTTTGTTTTATTATGGACAGACACTTGACGGTGCTGATCAATTTAATTGTCCAAAGTGGGGGGAACTCACCAGTACAAGTGTTACATTGGTGATGATGCTGTAATGAAAGATATATAGACATCCTCAAATAACAACACTATATAACTACGATTGTATTCAATGTGAAACTTTATCTAGTGGCCCATTATATACGAAGAGGCTAGAGATGGCCGAAAATGAATGGGAAGACTTTGCTTGATCTTAGCATATACACTATATATCTGGTAAATATGAGCTATACAAACATGTGGTAGAAACCAATTAGCTGCTAATGCTTTAATTAGAGAATGTTTAACCTTCACTGTTTAATTATTAAATCTCCACCCATATATACATAGGAAGGTCCCTCAAATGGCTCAAAATACCTAGAACAACTGATGTCATCAGTGTCAAATGTACACATTAAGAGAGAGACGACTAACTAGCTTGTTTTCCTACTATATAGCCCAGGACTCTGATTGGTGAGTTATCAGTCAGTCTTCTTAGACTTAAACTAAATATATAACTCTTGTCTAGGAGTCAATTTGATTCAAACTTTAGACCTTGTACTTAACTTAGATCATTTTATATACATATAAAATTATAGCAGTTATTTGTTTTCACTAAGCAGTTTATATGGCCCCAGTTTTCAGTTATCGTTCAGTAGCACATCAATGTTGACAATAGACACCAACCACGCCGCTTATTGAGTTTATTGTGTATGCGTGGAGATATGAAAAAGTCAATCATTTTATTTACAAGTGGATTGTTGTTTTTCAAAATTTATAGAAACTATGGAATCTCTTCACCAACTAAAATGATAACACAACATTAAACTACAATGTGTACATGAATTATTAATTGATGATGGAAATATACATCTCATCAGATCCTTGGACAAATAGAATAAGGGCCGAGAATTACATATTGCAGTGGAAAATGGTCATCTATCTATTACAAAGTTTACTACTTATTTTTTAAAGCATAATCCATCTCTTGTTTAACAGAAAAGAGAGAAACCAATCAATAAGCATCACCACTCATCACAGAAAAGTTTCAGTTACTTTTGAGGAGATAATATCATTATTGGAGTCATCAGAATCATGTTATCAAAACTGTGTTTTGACCTACCCTCCTCTTCCACCCACAGTATCTGTCTACTGAGTTGTGATGGAGGTGGAGTGAGAATTTCAGTTGTAACGCAGGTGCTCTTAGCTTTGAACAATCGGATGAAAGAGTTGGATCCTACCTGTATTAGCTCCATGTACTATTTTGATTACCTGGCAGGAACCAGTGCTGGATCTTATCCTCCATTATTTAGTATATACAGTGGAGGTTCTCTAGAGATGTCAATGTGGTCACTAAATATATGATTGAAGTTGCTCACTCTAATGAGGCGTGATGAACTCATTAAAGATCTGAGTATTTCTCATCTTGGTGCTGTACTCTAATGGCGCATATTGAGTATCCTCGAATGATATTACTGCAGTAACTTGCCAATCGTATTCCCTCTGAACTTCATTTAGTAACCAATTAGATGAGGCCAGAGATGGTCAAAAAGGTCCCAGTGAACGTAAAGGTATGGGAGACTGTTGTCATGACTTCAGCTGCTCCAGTGTATTTCCAGCCATTTGAAGGAAAGTTTCTTAGATGGAGTTTAATGGCTAACAACAACCACTCTTGATGGTATGGCTGAGATAATTAATCAGGAAGAGGGAAGAAAGCCAGCTAAGTTGGGCTGTGCAGTATCACTAGGTACTGGACTTTCACCAGTAAAGCATGTAGATAAAGTTGCTATAACTATTTCCGACATTATCGTTTTTCTTCACTACTATATTTCCTGTAATATTACTGCCACTGAAAATTTGGTGGCTGAAATTGTAGTAGAAGAAGTTACAAAAGTGACGGTGATGATATAGTAAAAGGCTTCGGCCTTTTGGTGAAGCCTTGGGATCGAGTTATTTCGATTAAATCCGCCACTTGAGTCATCTATCAAACTCAATGAATCAAACATGGAAAAGGATTATTGATATGATTATCAATGTCAATTGTAAATACTGAGGAAGATGGATATAATTGACCAAATAGCTCGCCTTCTATTAACCAGGGATCCAATAGAGATACCAGTCAGTTCCTCTTGATAATAACTAGTTCCAAAATGAAACAACTCTTGTGTAGGACTCCATTAGAAATTTAGCTACGTTCCCTTGTTTTAATGTATATTGGATTTGGTTATTAAAAGTCATTTCAACACTGTTATTAGTGAGACATCCAGCTCAGACACCATAATACAATTAAGAACATGCCCTATAGTCTGTTCATGTTCACTAGAAACTAGTAGTGCGTGTGATTAGTATATATATATACACACATCACAAATTAAATACTTGTGGTGTTATTCTAAAAGCTAACATGTTCTGTGTGTATAGAGTTTTTTAGATGCAAGAACAAGTTTATTCACTACTGTAGTAAAGTATTTTTACTATATCTATATGATTAAAGCTGTACTGATTTAAAACGAAATTTCATGAGATCACAATCCTCGTGTCAATGGCATCTCCTTATATTTTACTTATGGGAAGTACAATAAACTTTGTTCCTGTCACAAGTGTGGTCGTATTATATAAAGTGACGTCATAAAACCAGATGATGACCACTTGATTGTGAATTTGGTCGAGTTGTTATGATAATTTTTTTACTGACAAAAAAAGTGAACGCGAATAGTACTACAGTTTATATATTGTTATTATATTAAAGTGAAGTATTATATATTATTGACGTAGTCTGTTTCATTATGTTTATATGTAATCATAACAAATACAATTGTATTAAAATCAATCCTGACAACAAAAAATAACAAGATATAAGTGCTAATTGGAAAAATAATTGTTATTAAAATTGAACTGTTATAAACTATACATTTAGTTGGCAATACCAATTCCAATTTTATCTAACAACTTAATTCTTACATAACTTGCTGTTTTAGACTTTTGTAAAGTAGACAAAACAATTTATAATAATATATATTTCAAGTGATTTGTAGTGAGTAAAGCAGATATAATTACCAAATATGGTATTATTAACCCTTTTGCAAGGATCAGGACTATTATGAAAACAGAATCAATTATATTGAACCACTACCCACACCAATGATGTCTTTTTAATATGACACTTTAAAAACAACACATTGATCAATATAAAATGGATATATATATATATTGTACGATAACACATGAAATGTTTTTATTTAGATAGAATACAACGTGCTACTTTATCTATTTGGTCGGGTATACAAAGAATATATTTTTTTACAGTGGTATAGCATGTCGATAAAGACATCTATGGAAGTAATAGACGGCTCATGTCATAGGAAGAGGGGGGGACAATCGAAAGTAATCACTACCAATAGATTCGCACCACATCTCAGCTCTCAGAGCATTTTGACCATCTGACTGAGTGATCTCCGTCAACAACATTTTAAGGAGGCTTGAAAGACCTTTAACAGTATCTGAAATTGTAACCATGGTCTTCAGACTGAGTCCTGGCATGAATGCTTCAACATTTTCAACTTTTTTGTTGGAGAAACTCCTGTTTCCAACAGATAAAACTAAACCGAGTTTAACAGTCTTCTTCTCACTTTGCTCTGTTGCATGATCTCCACCATAGCATCAACAGTTGGATTATTGGCATCAATCCCCAATCTAAAACTTGTCTTCAAAAGATGGAAAATAAATGGGAGCTGCAGAGGAGATAGGGCAGCTTCCCAGACCTTGCGTTCATCAGGACCTTTTGGTTCATCACGAGGTCCTCCATAATTTGACATGATATGCAGTACACTAGGACTACGATCAGCCAATGTTGACATGATAATAACCCTTTGATCCTCTAAATCGGACATGATTGTCTCTTCACCTAGAATTTCCTGAAGGAACTGATCAATACGTGCCCCTCTTTCAGAAAGTGATTTCTGAAGACCATCAGTTGACCACTTTATAAAGCAGAGCTTGACCACTTGAAGTGAGTCCATCAACATAAGCAAGGACAAGATTGGTTATAGCTCCTGAACTAGTTCCAGCTAAATAATCAAAATAAGAAACAAGTGGACGACACCCTGGATCAAGCTGACGCATTCGTTTCTCTACTGCAATTAGAGCTTGCACTGAATTAAAGGATCTTACACACCACCTCCATCCATACTGAGGAGAAATGTATCAGAACTGTTATGTGGTGTAGGACGAGACATATTACTTGTGAAAGTATGCTTCTGTTTGCTTTTGTAAATTGATCATTTCCTCTAATACTTCAACAATTGTAATTGAATTTTCTTTTTTATTTCTTGGGCAAGTTGTAGTGAGTTTTTTCCTTCTTTATTTTTAATCATAGGATCAGCATCAAATACAAGTAAAGCTGTATGAGTGACAAAATACCAGATCTCACGGCAGAGTGAAGTGCAGTGTCACCTGAGGAACGTTGAATGTGGTTGGGATCAGCTCCACCTAACAACAAGTACATACTGCTTTGCAGGTAGCCCTTTTCAACTGAGATCATAAGAGCTGTTTTTCCATATTTGTCAATGACATTTAAACTGTTGCATGACCTTTTAAAGTGGAACCAGAATGTCGTCTAACATGTCGTCTTTGATTCATTATCGTTGAGACTTCTTCCTTTTTGAAACTTTCCCAAATTTTGTCAGAATCATCAGATTCAGCAGCGTCATGAAGTGGAGTTATTTCCTCTGGTATAGCAAACAATAGGGGGACAGCATGTGAGGTCAAAAAGGATTTGATAGCTCCACCGTCTGTTTCAACAGGTGATGGCGATTGTAAGAGGTGGCCATTGTTATCTTTCAGCTTTAGTTTTGCAGTTGATAGTAACCATTTCATACCTTCTTTAGATAGTGAGGCCTGGCACTGTTTTATTGGTGTGTTACCAAAGTAATCTGGTTGGTCTAAGTTTTCCCTCCCTTTCTCTATTAACAATTCAACTTGTTTCCGGTCTTCCCTTATGCAAGCAGAATGTAAAAGAGCCTGAACAACTTTGTGCCATTCAGGATGTACCTCAGGTTTTGTTTGCATCATTTCAATGATGTGTAGTGATTGCTGTACCTGGACTGCAAGGGTTAGGCAAAACTATGGCTCTGAGAAGTCCTTCAGTGACTATCACTGATCCATCTCTTAGTAAAGGTGACACAACGTCACATGTAATTCTCTAAATGCTCGCTTGGTATGCGCGTAGTTTCCACTTTCATAGAGAAAAATCAACCTCCATTTTTTGTGTTTGGTCTGTTGGACAATGATTTGATAGTCTGAATTTGAACTGTGATGACTGAACAGACTTTTGAATGATCCTTAAAACTCGCGCTGTCTTGTTGAGTAGTAACATGTAACAATGCTAGACATCCAGAAGCGACTTTCTTTGGCAACATGGTGGTCACAACCATAACCATTAGGTTGATCTGGCGGTGGATCTTCTACTGGGTAGTTAAATTATCTTCTGTACTTGTGATAGTTCGATGAGCTTTGTAGCTGAACTGATCTCCTTAACGATGTAAGACATTGCTATTTAATTCCAATTTCTACTTCGATCACCTCGAGTTGTTTTTTATATAAAGATATAACGAGGAAGTGATATATAAATATTAGTATTGTTATTACATGACTTCAGTATGACCTTTCCTTTTAAACAATAGGTATTGTCGTCAATACTTCCGGGACATAATAATTTAATAATAATAATTATTATTAATAGTTTTTCTTATTATTTTGAGAGTAAAGTGTGTGCTATATCGTTTATCTTCTCAGCTTTCTCTCAGTACATACATTTGTGAGTCAAACAAAATTGTTATCATCTTATTAACATTAGTTTCAGTAATGTCAACACTCTCAGTCACCAGTGGAGATATACGACAATAAGTAGCTCCTAATGCATCACACCCATGCCTCAGCTCTCTCCACTTCTTGTCCTTCAGTCTGCGTAGCTTGTAGCAACAAAAGTTTGCAAGATTTTTAGCACCCTTCAGAGTTTCTGGGAAGTTTCTTAAGTGAAGCCAGAGAAAGAAGGCATATGAATATCAACATTGGAAATTGGTATTGCTTCTGTGACCCCGTGTTCCGATAGTGACAACACCAAATCCAAGTTTACAAGCTGTACCTCTCGGTTTTGACTGGTAGAAATCTCTGTCATAGCATCTAGAGTAGGGTTATTTGCCATCATTCCTCCATCAAGATATTTCCCCTGAAATGCAGTGAAATAGAATGGAGCAGATGCAGTAATTCGTGCAGCTTCCCAAAGTTTTCCTCTCATCAGTCCCACTTGACATCCCTAGCCTCACCATAGTTAGTCAATCAAATGAAGCCCTTACATGGGGAACGGTCAGCGTGTGTTGCTGTCACCATTACCCGAGGGCTCTGAACACAGCTCATAACAGTATTCCTTCCCTAATTTTTCCTTGAGAAATTCTTCTAAAATTGTACCACGTTCTTGAAGGTTTTTAATTTCTGTCATCTTGCTCATACAGCTGGAAGACTAAAGCACGTGCAGTCTCTAGAGCTAGCTCTTCCATATATTGTAATGAACATTACTCGCCACCACTAGTACCAGCTATGTATCAAACATTGAAAAACTGAAGGACATCTGATCGTATAGCTTGCATACGTTTCTGAATGCCTAAAAGAACTCTGAACTTGCAGTAATCCCTCTTACCCCACCTCCATCAAGACTTAGGAGAAACAGAGAATTGTCTGGACATTTCTATGACCTTTATCAGAAACTCTTGGCAAATTCTCAGATATATCTAGATACTTTGAGACATTTTTTTAAGAGTGTGTTGCACATTCATAAGCTTCTGCATTGAGAAGCTAATTCAATGGGCGTTTCTCCCTCTGGTTTTAGTTTACGAGGGGTCAGCTTCGAAACTTATTAAAAGTTTAATAAGTAATAGGTCCCCCCCTTTCAGCAGCAATATGATAAAGTAGTGTTACCTGATTGAGGGAGTACATAATTAGGATCAGCTCCACCTAGTAGCAAAAAATAAACTGCTTTTCACATAACCTTTTCGTACAGAGACCATGAGAGGAGTCTCACAACGACAGAGTCCCAATGGTATCAAATTTGAATTTCGGTAAGTGATAGTAGAGGGGTTTTAAAGGAAAGATATTCATCCATCCTCTTCTTCTCTTCTGAAACTATGACAGAGATACTTGGAAGTCTTAGAAACATTCTTTGATCAACTATTTGTTGTATGGAGTCACATTCATCTTGACTAGCAGCTGATGAAGTGCAGAACGATTTGAGTGTTGTGGCCTTTGGAAGACCAAAAGCCAGACCAGAAGACTTCCTTTCTTAATGATATTGGAGACAAACTCAAATTTCTTGTTGTCTTCAGAGAGTTCTGTATTCAAAGGTTGGATTGTACTTTGTTTTTCAGTACTGACTAAACTATTTAAACCATTCCCTTACCACCTTGTGACATTCTCCTAGCTATTGCTAATGGAGTCCTCACCAAGGTTATCTTTTTCTTCTAAATTACCACCTTTTTTAAGAAGGATATCAATATCAGAGCGATCATCTTTAGCACAGGCCCCGAATAAAGTAGAGACGGGACGACATTGTGCCCCCCAATGGGTATATAGCTTCGGGTTTCTGTTCCATTATCTCTACCAATTTCATCCAAAGGTTTTCTGGTGGACATGGCTCAGGAAGGACCAATGTATCCAAGAGCATTTTGGAGAAAGAAAACAGAACCATCCCGGACAAAAGTTTTCAATGTCGATAAAAATAGAATCCAAAGCAAAGAGTATTTCATCCTTTTCATCACTTTCTGGCAAGGACAAACAAATTTTCCTTTCCCTTTATTTTTTTGATTCAAAACTACACAAAATTGTGAGTTGATACTGGCTGCAACGACCATTCGGAAACTATGGACTCTTTTTGGCCATATTGTTCCCAGGCAATGACTGTCCCAATACAACTGCAAAACGTACTCGAGACACAATTTTTTGTCAGTACAACATGGCACTTCCTGGATAAGTGATATGCCTATCTGTTAATGAAGATCGAGGGAAAACGTTGGAAGGGATGCACACAACGAACTATACCTCGAAACGTAAGGAGTAATCAGAGCTCGTGGTATGTCAGTCAAAAATTTTAGTATCTGGAGCATAATTTTTTTTAGTGCAGGAACCCCCCCCCCAAACCGACACTTGGTTGATTTCTTTCATGCAAGAGACTCTTGTTGCAAAAATCTTAGACAATTTTACTTCCTTTTATAGACCAGATCATGGAAATATATATAATGAGATCATCCATGTATTGATTTCATATATAATCAATATTTATTCCAGCTGTTAATTTCATCAACATTTACCGCCCACATCTCTTATATAGTATCACACCATATACTGTGACCCTGGTAGGACAACTCAACTCCCAGGCCTGCTTTAGTCCTTACATGCCAACAACCAGTTAATATTCCAATATGTCTTTGATCAAATATAATATTTTGTACACACACTTACACAAAACATAACAAAAGATGACAAAAGATAACAAAAGATTTTGACACTCTTGCCATTAAAAATGAACACACAACATTATATTCAGCTCTGTGATGTTTACCATTACATTCAAAATCACAGTACAATCTGTTACAACGTGTGTAATCCCTTACTGTGGTGTGACAGGTATAAAACCTTGAACATCAATTAAAAAATCATCACAGAAGGTACTAGTGTATGGTATACAATTAATATAGCTGCAACACCACAAAAAAAATCATTGGGAAGATTATAGAAAACTACAAACCCCCATTAAGAATAGAAATCCCATTATCGGCAGAGCTATAAGTATGAGACAAAGTTTTTTCACACGATCCCATTTGCCAACAGGAGATATCGGGTACAAGAATGAATGCTGAGAGAATCCAAAAAATAAACCCTCCAATATTAGCAAAGTTATCAATGTAGGGAAGTGTTCCAAGTGCTGGAGCGAGAGGAGAGAGAGAGAGAGAGAGAGAGAAGAGAAGAAAGAGAGAGAGAGAGATATATGTAGCATAATAGAATGTGACTTTATAATTAATCAATTAGGTACATAATTAAATTAATTTTTGTACAAACCACACCTACCTAGTAAAACAACATAAAATATCAACATTTTAGTTAGTTCAATACATGGTCTTTAATCCATTTCCATCCTTGTAAGAGCTCCACTAGTTGAACTGCAAGTAATCCAAACAGTGAGCCAGAAGCACCAACCTAAAAATTAGTACCACATTAAGTAAGTATAATATTCACAGTATTATACATTGAGAACATTATCAATTGCCATGGTAACTATGCATCGATCACCATGGTAACTATGATATAACTTACTGAGACAGTTCTTGGTATAATATCCCACTAGTAAGGAAACCACCAACACCAGAGATTATGTAGATTAATATGATTCTCAGCCACCTGGTCAGAAAGGGATATCATAAGGTTAACTGATAACTATTGACAGTGTACAAGGTCAAGTCGTTATTATGATATCAATTTCCTTAAGGGTGTCAATGTTATGAATAGTTTTACACAGCGTTAATATGAATGTTTGATGGAAGTTTGTGTTATTTTTTCTATCATAACTTTGTCATCATTATAAGTTAGCAAGTAAAGACCTTTTTTAAACAAAATATGTGAAATATGACTACGTCAGAAGTTGTATTAGAAAGTGTATCAGACATTGATCATTATACCCTAAACCTTACACTTCCCTAAAACCCCAAATGTAACAATGTGGTTACAGACAAATGGACTAAGATACCATGTTAACAGATGGTTGCATCATCTCCACACACAGTAAAGTCCACTAATCATCAAAGAAATATTGGACATGTTTGGAACATGTCATTTACCACAGGTACATGTCGTTGTAACAACAATAGTTGTCACACTAATCAATAATTAATTTAATTATATAAATATGGTATCAGGTTTATGAAACAAACTTTGAACTAACCAATACGACGTTCTACTTCTCCACGCTATATACAACTGAGCTAGCATTAAGATTAAAAGATCAACAACACCTTTATGTAGAAAACATGGCAAAAAAAAAAAACCGCAGCCACTGGACTCTGTTTAATATTGTTGACCAATTAAAGGAGCATACATCTTCAAAACACCCATCACCTATATCACTACACACTGCCTAAATGAAAATATGTTACCATGGGTAACAACTACTTGTATATGTCATACTTTTTAGGATGATAATAACCACCTTGAAATGAACAGTTCTCTTGTGGTGACTACACAAATCTCTTGTATTCCAACACAACATGGATGAAGTGTAACATTACCACAGTAGATGGAGTCAAGGACTCATTCCGCAGATACTAGCCCACCTAATACCTGCTTACAATCGCTCCCATCAGAATTCAAGCAGCTGAAATTAATACATGTAACCAAAGATGAGATGTGGGAAATTCCCCTTACTTATCTAATGGTATCATACCACAAGAATCAAAGCCACACCCATTAGCATGGCAACACCTCAGATTAAGTTCTTGGTTACGTTCTCTGGCAGCTGTATATTCTGAACTCAATATTATCTCTCATACACTAGAGAGAAAGAAAGAAAGAGAGAGAGATAGAGAGAGAGAGAGAGAGAGAGAGAGACGAGAGAGAGAGAGAGAGAGAGAGAGAGGAGAGATGAGAGAGAGAGAGAGAGAGAGAGAGAGAGAAGAGACTACGTCACACATAATAAGACACTTAAAATCTTTTAAATATGTTGTATAATTCTCAGCCTAAGTATATGTATTAGTTGCCAGAACAAACAAGCTTTTCAAAGAAAACACATTTTATCATTTAGGAAAATGAGTGGGGGATAGAACCGCCTACACACATCCTGATTAAGACTGTCAATTAATATTGTACTTAATGAAGGCATAAATGTATTACAACTTTACAAGACTAGTTTTATTATTTACTGGTGTATATTGAGCTCCTAAATGGACTAAAGATTCACTGCTGGGTCCTATAAAGAAATTTGGAGCTACTTCCTTGGACTCTAATGACAAGTGGTGTCGCAAAAAGTCATAAAGACAACGGATCGAATTGTCTTGTGGTGTAAAGGCTATTGGTGCAATGCCATAATAGATACAACAGCTACAAACATGATAATTTGAATAGTTGTGATCAGAACTGTACAGATAGGCCAAAATGTTGGTAGCGATCCAGGACCTTTGACGAGTCGGACTAACGTGTACGATGATGAGGTCTGTAGATAAATAAAAGAAATTAGGAGGTGGAGCTTAAGGTGTGGGTCAGTTATAGTACAGGATTTACTTGTAGAAAGACAAGTATCACAACCAAGCTGTTTGGGTATGTGGCTTTGTATCTTGGTTACCTTGTTCCTCGTAGAGTTAGTGTATTAGTAAATTCTCTTGCTCTTCGTCTGACTCTTTCTCTTCTCTCTTCCTTCTGGGATAATTTTCACATCTTCCTCAACGACAGGATGATACGTAATGTATTATTAGTTACAAGACATATTTCTAAAATAAGTTTAAACAATCATAAATGTGTGTCTAAGCATATTTCTAATGAAATGTTAACACAATTGTAACATATTTCTCAATCTTGACATGCTAACACAATTTATCATGTGTCTAATTCATTTTTATGAAAGTCCTTATTAGTGGGTTTCTAATGCAATATGTTAACATATATCTAATGCAATGTTAACATATATCTAATGGAATATTAACATATATCTAAAGCATGTTTCCAATTAAAGCAAGGTTAACACAATTTCCAATGTCAAAACATTTGTAAAGGTGCATATCTCTCTACTAACATATTCATATCAGTACGTCGTGGAAGTGTTCCTACTCGATGATAATCAGGTACTGTCTTTGACTAAGAAGGATCTCTTCAATTCCCAATACTACAAAAATATGAGTCTCAACACATACTAGTTGAACTATAACAACTTACAAGCATTTCTTAGGTCCCTGTTCTAGTGGAAATGCATTAGGATTATATGGAGGGGTCTGGATGGAGCTAAGTCAGATCCATAAGTTGGTGGAGCATCTAGAATCAATTCAGGTGAGGTTGACTGATGATCTGCCCATGTCATTTTGCACACTGAGCTTGCATTCACATGATAGGTGGGGGCTAGCTGCAAACAAAGGGTTAAAGTTATAATCGAACAGTCAAAGGGTTAAAAATTATCACCATAGCAACTAGACTACAAGAAATGGATGATCTTGAGCAAAGATTCTACTAAAATCCAGAATAGAAGTTGCCCACAGATGAAACAGGAGACACAAGTAAGCGATACACAATAAAACTACTTCCTTTATTTTGTTCCAGTGATGAGAGATGTTACCTGAGTCTTACATACCAATAATAAAAAGAAAAGATTTTTGCTACAATTTGCAGAGGAATTTTCAACGTCAATTTAGGACAACTCTATGGAGACAGAAAAACATTGTTTCTAAACCACCCAATGAGTATGGGATTCCAGTATGTAACAATATATCCTCATTATGATGTCATAATGATGTCATTCTAGAAATTTATTTGTACAACGTTAAGACCAACTCAACTTCCTTATAAGGAACTGTACGATTATGAGGGTGTGGTCATTTGTATCAGACTATCTCTCTTATGTAACACTACCAATACCAAATGAACTGGTAAGTTAGTGTACCATTTAATTATCTGTCCCATTTAACCAATCATAAACTAATTATCTGTCCATTTAACCAATTATCTGTCACTTTAACAATTAACCATTTGAACATCTGTCCATTTAATTAAGTTTAAAAGATTACGTCCATAACCAATTGTATTTAACCAATCAAAATTTAATTTCATCATCTGTCCATTCAATATTAATTTATAAGCATCAATTTTAAATTTAATATTTAAAGTATACATTTTTATTCTCAATATATCATTTATTTTCAAAGCCTGACAAGTTATTTTCACCACTATTGTTTAAAACAACAAAAAAGGTAACTGTTTTTGACTATTCTATTCTCTTGTGTTCTTTATTGATTGGAGCTGGATATGAGCATATTGTGTGGTGTGGATATGCTACAAAACAAGTCACTCTATTAGACCAAACTAGAAAAATTTTCCATTGTTACAGAGCAAAGAAGAGGTATACTAATATAGCTGACTTGTGTATGTATTCTGTTCTCCAATAGGAGGTACCCCCGGATCAAGAGGGACAGAAAAAGTCCAAGTACAAAGTCAATCCCACCTAAAGATTTGACGAGAGTAATTTCTTAAGAGACAAGAGCAGAAAGAAAAAGACAGAATCATGCAGAGGAAAGAAAGAAGCGTGAAAAGAAGAAGCGAGAATTGCTGTAAGGATTAGTTCATATAATTTAGTACTACTCGTTATGACAGGAGCTAGAGAAACCTCCCCCTGACAAAATACCACGGTCTAAGATACCACTGGTTGGGTACTAATCTTAGCAGGGAAAAGAGAAAAAAGCCCAGAGTTTCTTTATAGAGCGACTACAACTGGAGAAACATTATCTTTAGACTGTGAGGAGTATCTTGGATTGAGACATTGTGGAATCATCGCAACTATTGGGTCAATATGCAAGATTGTTCTCAAGGTGTCAAAAATTAGGGGTATGATTTAGGAGAGGCTACCAAAATGGGAGTACTTCTTCCCCAATGTGGACAAACCTCTTTGGTTGTACCAGGAGAAGAGATAGGAGACACTGGAAGATGAGGATAATGTAAGTTAAAAAGTGTGGCTGCTAAACAGACCAGCAGGTATTATAATATATGTACATAATACAGGAAGATAAAGATACAGAGAGCAAGAAAGATCATTTCCAACTTCCACCATCTTGGGTCTTCCTATAGTAATCTCTGCTAAAAGGTACCATATTACATTGTTGTAACTCTATAGATAATTATGTAGATTTTGAAACACGGGACTGTCCCAATGGTATTAGACACGTTTGTATCAGAAAGCTAAGTTAGAAAAATATTCACCTTACTTGAATCAAGATGGTTTAGTTCTTCGATTAACTGCATATCTTGATACAGCACGTTAGCTGTGCACTATTTTAAGGAGGGTGTACAGTTATGTCTGTGTGTGTGTGGTCTTAGGTACA
Source organism: Gigantopelta aegis (assembly GCF_016097555.1). Taxonomy (NCBI): domain Eukaryota; kingdom Metazoa; phylum Mollusca; class Gastropoda; order Neomphalida; family Peltospiridae; genus Gigantopelta; species Gigantopelta aegis. The sequence goes on along the minus strand of NW_024533954.1, from coordinate 7,592 downwards.
AATACTGCAAATAAAGAGGAATTTTTATATCGTAAAAAGATTGCCTCCTCCAGCGAAAACTCAACAGACTAGGAATGGAGAGATTGTGGACACATTTGGACAGGAGACCAGGAGTCTCAAAGGTATATATATATATAAGACAAAGATATCATTGATGTTCATCATTTCTTAGAACATAAACATTTTATAATAATAAAAGTTAAGAGCAGACTACCACACTATGACCATTCTAGATGAGTAAGTTTTGTTAATATAGAGACTTGTTGATTGATTATTAGGTTTCTGTTGATGGCCTTACAAAAGAGAGAGATTACGCCAACAGAAATGGTGGAATATTATGAGAAGAAGACCAGATAGATTGTATTATCGTCAGGTCACTTATGGTAAACCTGTGAAACGTTTTGAGCCAGCAGAGAAGGGTGACAGAGCGAAACATATCCAGGTATGTGTGAACTAACAGCTATGGAACGTGTCGCTTGTTATAGAAAATAGTTGGAAGTATCATCATAATTCCTGCAGTACCATCTAATGGTGATATAGCACAATGTAGCTTTTTATGGATGAGAGAAAAATAAATATTGTCTATCATTTGGAAGAAAATAGAATCACACCATCACTCGAGAGTTTTCGTTCCTGTTCTCTAAGGGGAGAATGCACAAACCTTTAATATGAACCTTACATGACATCAGCTTTCAGGTAGGTAAGAGAGGAGAGGTGAGAGGGGAGAGAGGAGAGAGAGAGAATGAGGAGAGAGAGAGAAGAGAGAGCATAACCACTTGTCTTATGTAGGTGGATTCCTCTATCAAAGAACCTAAAATTACGAGTACTTTTGAACCACTTGAAAAACTTTTAAAGACTCAAGAAGACAGTATTGCTGCAGTAAGAGGATCAGAAAAAGAGGTAGATTCTCATCAAATGATAATTGATGGTACTTCCCTCTCCTCCTCTCTCTTTCTTCTCAAGATGGAGACATTTTATCAACGAGTCTTCAGGAGGAGCTACAATACAGTACTTACAATATCTGTGTATGATGTGGTCAGAAATGAGAGACTGCTCGGCACACAGACAAGAAAAAATGGTATGACAATGGACACATAGCTTGGAGGAGTAATGGATGAATGAGTTAATTAATGAAAAGATGTTTTAGTTAATGGACAGATGATTAATTAATGGATGGACATTTAGAGCTCATTAAATGGACAGATAATAGCTAATTCTTGTTTATTTTCACAGGAACGCAAACAAGCTGAGGAAGAAAGAATTCGACAAGGAAAGGAACGAGACTATCTTGCACCATTTTTAGCTCGCATTGGTGACCGTCCCACTCTTACTAGAGAAGAGAAATAAAAGTTAGAGATGAATGTTGTCAAGATCTGAAAACCGACTCGTAGAAGTTGCCAAATATAATACAGTCTCACTTTGAAAAGGTATTATTAACTCATTCTGACGTAATGATGCACACAACTCTTACTGTCAACTTAACACATGTGGACAAAACATTAAATATGGACAGGAGAAAGATGAACTACAAAAGAAGCAAAACTTGGTATAAACAGACAGCACTCCAGTATTACTAGAGAGGAAGAGCTGAATATGTTAGCTATTGTGCAGATACTATGTTCAGAATTCACATCCTGGAACAAAGACTAAAAAGGTTACAGTACATGTTGTACATGATATATGGACTGGATGAGACTACCCCTGTTAATAAGACTCCATCTATCACTATTATAGTTTATATTAGGCATAAGATGACTGCTCCTCAAAAATAATGGAATTAGAGAGGAGATTAAAAAAAGGGACCTGTTTTTAATTGGTATCTAATAGGACAGAAGGTATTAGAACAATGATGTAATATGATCTTTTAATTGTATATCACTTTTAACAGTAAGGAGTATGTTGTAGGATCTCCATCAAAAGGACGTACTAGTTCATCTGAGAGAGAGAAGAGAGAGGAGAGGGAGAGGAGGAGAGGGAGGAGAGAGGGAGAGATGGAGGAGAGATCATTAAGGATTGTTAGACTCTTACTTGTTTTCTGTACAGTCAAAGGACAAATCCTTTTCTTCTAAAAATAACAATCATACTGATAGGAGAAACAGACAGAACTCTTTGTACTACACTTAACTACAAAACAATGAGATAAGTAATGGGTGGGTGTGGCCTACTTTTCTCTTGTCTTTTTCCAAAATTCCAATATAAGTCTGGTATTAATACAATGTGTCCATATGTTCCCCAGTGATGCAGTAATGATCCTTGTCATCATCAAAATAATTCAGAACTTTTTTTGTGGCCATGAATTTTGTTGTAATCTGATTGTTACTACAACCTTTAATAATAATAATAATAAAAATAATAATAATAAGAATAAATTAATTGCGTTGTTAATAACTTACTGGAATTGATAGTCTATGCAACAGACCTTAAGATATGGATGGATGGATAGATGGATGGATAGTATACATGGATATGATGGATGAATGGATGGTATGGATGGATGAGTAGATAGATGATGGATGAATGAGATGGGATGGATAGATAGATGGATGATGGATGGATGAATAGTATACTATACTTTAATATTGTAGTTAAATATAATAAACATTGTAGAGCGTTCAGCCACACCCTCTAGAAGTACGTGTATCATACTCTTTTCTTAACAAACTGGCTATAGAATCAACAGAACTAATCCAATATTTCCAATACCTACTAATAAATCTAATGACTCTAATCTACAAACAATAACAATATATAAAAAAATAATGTCTATTAATATAATTCACCTTTTTTGGTAATGCATTACAAGTCATCTCTTTATAAACATTATTTTTACTAGTTAGAGATTTAATATCATTATCTGTAGTGAAATAATTAGGGTATGCTGACTTAGCCATTTCTAATAATCTATATTAAAAGAACACATGACCATATTAAGACTTGGGTCTCTTCCCATGTACCTTTGTGCTGAAAATGCACCTTCAGTATCCACATAGATAACATTAGAATTAATCCCTCCACATTTTAATGGAAGACATGCTAACATGGCTAGCATAAGACATAGTTGTGTTTTACCACATCCTGATGGTGCAGCCACCTATAATTTATAGTAAATTCTTATAATATTTCTGTTAATTAGTACAAATTAATGATAATACCTCAGTGATAGTTCCAGCTGGTAGCCCACCTAACATAGCACTGTCCAATGGTTGTAATGTAGTGGGTAAGTTCCTTTATTAGTACAATGTAATGAGAGTACCTAAACGAATGTGGGTAGTACCCTATCTAATTATGCATAATTAAATCTCACTGTTTGAGGATGAGGAGAAATAATTGTACTCACTAGAGTACGTAACTCAGGTAATGGGTGTGGCTACATCTTAAGACAGTCCCATTAATTCCAATGAAGAAAAAGGGTTAAAAAATCCTGTAAGGCACCCTTATTCTAGACCACACTACACTACACTAACTTACCTCACAAGTTTATTGACGTGGCAGAGTAAAGATATTTTAAATCATTCGAAGGGAAGCTCCTTAATTTGAGCAAGTTTCCTTTTCCCACATACATATCTATAATAAGATCTATAATATGGAAGATTATAAGAGGAGATAATACAATTAATGAAAGTTCAATTATAGTGTCAACAGTAAAAAGGATGTAAGGTTAGTTTAGTCATTTTTACAACTAAATACATGTTATGTAGGTATACTATAATACACAGATATTCCTTAAGGTGACTATAGTAAACGTTATACATGTGAGATGTGAGCCAACAATCAGATGGCTTCTCTTACCATATAAAGACAGACACAGTACCATAAATATTACACAAAATGTTTATATATACACTCAGTGTTATATTTTTAGAGTTATAAGGAGCGATAATTTTTTTTAATAAATAAATTGGACGTTAAGGGAACTGGCTCACGAAGTCGATTTGCTGATGTGGTCGTCGGGTCCTCTATTCTGATAAAGTCCTGTTCGTTTTCACAGATATCTTAAAGTCGAGGTAATGGCACAACATTCTCTTCTATCAGAGAATGCTAACTTGCTGGAAACTACAGCTAAAGTGAAGTATGTCAGAGAAGAAGTCACTAAGAAAGTAAGAGCTAAGAACACTGGGGGCAGTGATCAAGGCGGTCTTGTTGATTGTATAAACTAATTATAATAACTGTCTTCTCTCTCCTCTTCTCTCTCTCTCTCTCTCTCTTAGTTAGTTAGAGCAGTATCGTGAACAATATGAAGAAATCATATATGAAGAGCATTAACAGCAGAACTAGAGGTATTAGTTAATGGATGAATGGATGGATGGATGGATGGACATATTGCAAGATGTAGAAGCAGACAGACTGGGAAGAAACAGAAATATAATACATATACTAGACATGATGTGTGTTATTGAATTAATTGTCTTACAGACTTCAATATGGTGTTATCTTTAATATATATTGAAACCAGTAAACTAGTATTCAATAACTGTTAGTTTCTACAACACACTATCATTAATTAAGTTACTTCAATGTTACAAAGCAGAATATAATATAATTATAAAAAGTTTTTTATTTGTTAGGTAAAGAGACTAATACAATAATTGATGTTATATAAGTCCATCTCTTCCATTTATTATTAAATGATCAATACCATCATGTAATAATCCATTGTGTTACTAATGGTTTCTGTTGACTATAAAAGGGCATAATACTTACACACTAAGTAACAATTATTCTACTCTCCTGATCTATTATTCTCCTAGTATTCCTATACCAACTAATTATCCTTGTTTTATTATATAAAAATCAATGATCATTCACTTTGGTTAACGTCCCTCTGTAATATACTACATTATTGTTTGTAGTGTCTAATTTACAAATGAAATTTGAAGAAGTTACCAGAGAGCTTCATTCTCGTCAAGATCTTATTACAACATTAGTTGATCAAATGAGTAATGAAGTATGCTCTCTTTCTCTCATAAATATATAATATTTTGTGTACCTGTTTACTAGAAATCTCAACAATCTGTTGCAATTGAAGACTGCTAAAAATAGTTTGAGCAAGATTCGAGCAAAATTAAAAACTGAATTTGAAAAGGTATTTGGTGAATGGACATGGACATATGGAAGGATGGGATAGATGGGATAGACAGATAATGTCCAATTGTGTATAAGTTTGTCATAGATAGAGTTGATTGTTAGTAATCTAACATTTATTACATGCCAAGGTTTGCATAATAATCCCCTTGTTTGTCTTAGTGGTGCCAGAGAACAAACTATTTGTATCCTTTTAGAGAAAACTCATTAATACTCTCTTCCTGCATGTACCCATACTAAGATCATCTATGTAAATTTTCCTCTACCTTCATTCCATATTGGATCAATGTTGTTTATGTGGTAAGCAATAGTTTATTACAACTCTTTATGTCTTTTTTCTTAAGATGCTAAACAACCAGAAAGAATTTTGCGAGTTGGAGTCAATTCTTTCAATGCGTTGTAATTTTTTGAATTGTAAACTGGAGGTAATACATTATTTTATTGGTAAAGTCCTTTTTATTTTATCTAATTTTAGTTATACGTCAAAGTGATTTTCTCTGCGCTACCGATCTTATTTTCTCTTCACTGGAAGCCAATGATCGCCCATGCTCTCTCCCCTCTCCCACTCTCAAAGGGTCTTATGTGATGTCATGTTTAACAATGATAGCCTGAGAGAACTTGCTTCTTATACCTCCATTGAACAAACGCCGAAAAAAATTGCAAAAAATTATCGACCAGCTGTCACCTGAACTTTTGTTATGTCTTCAAGTGACGACATTGCTGAGCAGTGTCTTTTGAAGAGTCCATCTCTTTCTCCTTCTGTTTCAATCTACCCCGCCCATTCCTTCTAGGCATGTTTCAGTCTAAAATTAAATCTAACCAATAAAAAAACAGTCCATGTCAGAGAGTGCAAGAAATCTTCCCCCACCACTCCCTCCTAAACCCATTTCTCACAAACCAATTCTTAAAGAGGTAATACATTATCAGTAACAACATATTCAAGTGTAAACATGATGATTCTGATTCTGAATCAGATTTTGTGAAAAGGTTGATGAGATTCGAAAAATACGTTATTCAAGTCGATATCTTCGGAGCCTTCCTATACCAAAATATTCATCAACCAAAAGAAACAAAAATGACTTTATGTCACATGATCACCTCAAAGTGTCCACATGAGGAAAGGCCAGAAGCTTCAAACCAATTGCTCAAGTAAAAAGTAGAAAACCAACGTTTTAATCGATCTCGTTCTTGGGACTTGTTAAGGATTGATTCACCAGATTGCTCTGATTCAAGTGATGGTTTTTGTTATGCTTTTCCTTTTTAACATAAGATGTCTGGAGGAAGTTTAGGGTTTACGAGATAGCAGTGTCCTCCTGGGAGTCTCCCACTGCCTACATGGAATGGAGGAGGAACAAGAGTATTTTGTGTTAACATAACACCAATGAGTTCCGATCTATTTGTCAGTCGTGTGAGAGGTGAAAGTGTCAAGATTGGGACATAGAACCAGTCAGAGAGTCCCCGTGATCGGGTTGATTCCTTTATTATAGTCCCGTCAACGCTCAAGTTTTGGAGACAAATCAGAATATTCTGTCTCTTTTAGGGGAGAATGGAGGTACTGGTTACGGAGAATGAAAGACAATAAGAGGCAGACTTGCCTACAAAACCAATTGTCAAAAAAAAAAATAAACCGCACCAACGCTAAATTATGAAAACCAGGTGTGTCCTTGGTGTTAACCACGGAAAACACCTTCCTTTTCGATAGCAATACTCAGGAGGAAATGTACCTACTAAGGTGAACCAAGTGAAGAGATAACTGAGCCACTGTCTCCATTGGTTCTCTTGAGATAACTTTTGATGACCCTAAATAGATATAGTAATTACCAATAGGAGGTTTTATACAACCAGGTATAATTCCCAACACAGCCCATCCTCGCTTCACAGATTGTTTCAGTCGAAGGGGTACCAGATATCTGTACCAAAACAACAAAGACCTGTTTCTCCCCCAAAACCTCATTAGTTGACCTAAGTTAGTCTGTGCTATGAAGCCCATTTTGTTAAAAGGCGTGAGTGACAAAGGCCAAAACCTCTCCTAAACCCGGACCTAAGATTTCAAAAATTGGTAAAAAAATCGAAAAAATTGTCATGAAATTTTAAGACGAAGTTTGGACACAAAAGTGCAATCTCCGTAAGTGATTATAAAATATATAAAATTAATATTAATTCTTAAAAGGAGTCCGTACCCCCTTTACCTTTAAACGGGTTTAAGTTCATTTGAAACCTTCCACAATCCCCATTCCCGTTCCCATCCCATCCCCATTCCAGTTCCCTCCCAAATCCGCCCATTTCCCTGTTTCCCTTCCCAATTCCATCCCTTTCCCATTTCACAACCGCTTTCCAGGTTTCCCATTTCCCACAAAAACCCTTATGCCTTTTTTTTGGAGCTTTTCTGGTTCCATATTCCTTATTCTCCCATTTCAAATATTTATTAAGTGGGTAGACCCCTAAATCCCATATCCATTTAACAATAGAAACGCTCTGTAATTTTTTTTTGTTGATTAATTTTCCTTTTC